>NC_044058.1:25953442-25970942 GCF_902167405.1 Gadus morhua | reverse complement strand
TCTCTGTCTGTCTGTCTTAATCTCTGTCTGTCTGCTCAGACTTTGCATATTTTTTACTCTCAACATTCATCAACTATACATGTATACATAACGCAATTAAGGCTGCATTTAAAATGATACAAGATTAATTCTGAACTGGAGTTTGACAGAGGTCTCCAGCACCAACATTTTGTGAATGGCCGTTGATTAACTACATTTTCAGATGATACCGGATTTCATAATATTTGGCAAGACACAGCAATACGTTTCCCACCGTGTCAAATGAAGATATATGTTCTGCACGCTAGCACCCCAGAGCAGAGCAGAGGTTCTCAGGTTTACTGAGGTGGAAAAAGATGGCAACGCATGATATGACAATGGTTGATCAATGTAGATGATAAAATAGTGCCGAGCAATATACGGCTCAGACACAACCACTACATCAGTCACTCTCTAATCTGTTGACAGCCGATGTGACAGTCAGTATTACTCCATGACAGCCTTTTCTTTATAACACAATGCTATCCACACTCACTATATCCGTAAATCTCTATCCATCTTCCAGGCCAAAACCCAAACAGAAAAAAACAGCCCACACCGCCAATATGCTATCGCCGACGGCACTTTTTACTGTCTGTTCTGGCCTTTTCAAGGTAATAAGCCTAACAAATGAGTTTATCAGAGGTCAGTGGAGGCCAGACTGCAGTGATTATTGCCCATCAGGAAACCACAGGCGTCGACACGGACAAACTATCAAAACAGGAGAGAGTTGGCCGGCGTCGAACGGCCTCCCTGGCATCGACAGAACCGCAATACTTTGTGCACCGCAGGGTAAAAAATAGGCGAGGTAATCCGTCTCTGCCAAGCATGCCCAGTCGAGGCTTTGTGGAGGATTGCTGTTCAGGCGGAGCGGCTTTTACTTACTTACTGTTTTGTCTGTTCCTCCCATAATGGTTAATGAGTTCAGAATGGAGTGCTAACAAGCGCCGTGGCCCGGGTGCTGCACGAGGTGTTTCCTTGCATTGCAATTAATACATCTGGCAAGTGACAGATAGTTGTGCTGCGTTGCCATGGCACTCGTCTCCATGGCACGGGGAACAGACGGGAAAGGATGACGGCTAATGTTCCCTGGGGAGCGTTACTCTGTATGTGGAGTAGCCCTCCTTGTGTTGTGACGAGAACAATTCTCTGTAAGCACAAACTGATTTTTGGTTTGCGGCAAAGACAGAGAGAGAGAGAGGCGGAGGGGGGTCGCCGTGGAGAAGTGGTCTCTTTATTGCGCCCATTACGTGTCATCATTCCGAACTAATCATGTCCTTCAGAGCCCGGGGAAGACTGCTGAGCATGGACTTTTAGTTCTGCTAAACCCAGATTCCCCCATTTCCTCTCCCCTCTCCCCATCATCTCGCCATTCTGCCTCCTTATCGCACTCCAATCTGCAATTACCCCCCCCCCCCCCTTTCCACCATATCTGTGACCGCACCACTTTGCATCTCTTTGCCCCTCTTCTTCTGCTTTTTTGATCTTCTCTCCGTCCTCTACCTCTCTCCTTTGTCGTCTCTCTCCCTCCCCTGCCCTCCCTTCCTTCCCTCTCTCTCTGTTCTCTCTTGGTGCCACCATTGAATTGTAAGAGGGAAGGCCAGAGAAACAGAGCTCCAGCCGCTCCCCGCTGGATAGTTTGCTCTCCGATGCCCAAGAGGATTTTCAATTAAATTAAGAGATGATGGCGCTGTTCTCCTTCAGGGCCCCCCCCCCCCCTCCCCCCCTGGCCCAGTAATGGCCGCTTTGATGATAGGCTCAATTCCAACCAGCGCAAACAGCCCCCACTCACCCCCCCCATCCCCCGTGCCCTAGGTCCAGGTCGGCCTCCCAGCCCAGAGAGAGGTCACCTCTCACCTAACCAGCCTTCCCCCGGTTAGAAGGCAGAGGTCTGGGGGTCCCAAGAGGGCCGACTGAAGCACCACCACCACCACCACCACCACCACCACCACCACCTCCACCTCCAGATTCCTCTTCTTTTCTGTAATTGCGTGGGCGTGCGGCTATTGAGACGGCGCTATCTTCCCCTGACAGGTGGTGACACACACAGATGCGCCGGATAAATTACCGAATGCATTTCTTGCCGGGTGGTGGAATTGCGGTGCCAAGTGCAGAGGGGTTCAAAGTGAGAGGTGATAAGGAAGTAGGATGTGAGACGTGATGGGATGCGGCGGCGGGGGGAGAGAGAGGGAGGGAGGGAGGGAGGGCCGAGGACCGAGCCACGCGGCGTGGGGGTCGGGCTGGGGCGCGCTGATGGATGGTTAAAGTCTGAGTGCATTGTTGACAGCTGTTATCTTTCACTACAAAAGAACAATAAGTCAGCCTCCCTGTTGAATGAGTTAGAAGCGGGGAGAGCGCGAGTGCGAGCCGCCGGGAGAGACGGCAGACAGGTTCCGTGCTCCGTCTCTCCTTGGGGGCGCTGCAAAAATAATCTGTACCCCCCCCCCCCCCTCCCCCCGCCAACCCCTTCAATTTTCATACATATTTGATCCTGTCCTAGTTGTGATTACCTCTCACCACGTTGTCATTCTCCATCTTTTAGTCTCCGGAGTGTACTGTGTGGGGTTGTAGGTGTTTTAGTGTGTGTGTGTGTGTGTGTGTGTGTGTGTGTGTGTGTGTCTCTGTGTGTGGGTGTGTGCGTGTGTCACTTGTCACACATAATGGCCAGAAAAAAAGGGAGGTGGGGTTCAGGACGCTAGGTTTATTAGATTTGGCAAATGCAGCACAATTTGTCTGACATGTTGGAGGGAGAAGATTAGAAAGGGAAACACCAAATATATTCAGTATTACACTCTCATCCTGGAGCTGTTGCAATTGATTTTATTTTAAGCATACATCGAAGTACCGGGACCGCCATCAACCAGCGGGGAGGCGGGGGAAATCTGGCATTACGGAGCCGGAGACGACAGAAAAATTTAATTCCGTGAAAAGCGGATGAACAGCAGTAAGTCTGTTTTGGCGGACAGCAGCGTGCCTAAAGTCATAGCTGGTGGATGCGGCTATGTGTGAATTTCTCCACTGCTCTGGCCCATTGTCCTTTGCCCTCCGGCCCCGACTTAAGCCGGCACCCCGGGGTCAGATTACCCCAAAAATGCTTCATACTCTTCCCGGGAAAACCCTAGCCCCCTTCCCCCACTTCTTCGCTTATCATTCTTTCACACATTCGCCAGCTCTTCCGGAAAGCCAGGACACTGTTCTATGAGGTCAGCATGCAGGGACGGCATTATTCACACTGCCTCCCCCCCCGAATATGAATATGGGCAAGTACAGCTATTGGCTCGACTGATAACCCAGCCCTGCACCAGCTATAGAAAATGTCCTCGATGTTAGAAATGCCGTAGGACCGCCACCGTGACCGAACGTCGCACCAGCCGCAAAAAAAATAAACGGATCGAGATATTTTTCGATATTTTTTTCAAACGTTTTCATGCAAATCATTGCTCCACACAAAGAAAGAAAAAAAAACCTCAGCAGCCACTCGGCTGCGTAGCCATCGATGAGCTTGAACTCTGGACATAATCACCAGTCAGTGTCACCCAATTAAGGCCGTCCTTCGGCAATAAATGGCTTCTTAATGGCGAGTCAATTCCCCCACTTTTGCACAAAGTCTCATACGAAATGATCAGTGATGCATGGCGCTGCGAGGAGAGGGGAGCATCAATCAAGCCTGCGATAAAGAAAAAATAAAAGATGGCTAATGACACGTGTGTGTGTGAGAGCCCAGGGGGGATTAGCCTGGCTGTCATAATCAAAGATGCATTCAACATCTCTGTTTTTCTTTGTTCCCTTGTCCTCCTTGACGCAGGCCCGCGGTAGCTGGAAGGAAGTCATGCGCACAGACTGTTCTGAATTGATACTTTTTGCTCCATTTAGTGGACCTTATGAAATGTTTAGCAGCACAGCAGCTGGAACCACGGCCGTGTTTGCCCAGAATAGTAGGGTTTCTAAAGCGTTAATGACATGATTTATTTTTTTCCTCTCTGGTGTATTTTGTTCTGGCTGGCAACACAACAGAGAACGCAAACCGCATTCCCCGTGGTTTATTTTGCGATGCTGCAGCTACAGAACGGGTTTCGCGTGGTTATGTTGGTTGTCGTGTGTGTGTGTGTGTGTGTGTGTGTGTTTGTGTATGTGTGTGTGTGCGTGTTTGAGTGCATGCTTGTATGTGTGCGTGCTAGAGTGTGGAGGGAGGTTGGTCTTGTTGTCTTGATCTTATATCTGGGCTCTTTTTATGAGTCCCCTGCTTTGCGTTTTTTGGCTCCTCTGACATCAACGTGCAAAGAGTTTCAAGCTGCTGACGACCGAATGTCGCTATCGATTGGAGGAACGTGGTGACGCTCTCTTTATCGCTCTGCCCGGTCAAATCTCGACACAGAAACTGGCAGAGACAGGCCTCCATCATGGGCATGGAATATTTTCATTTCAATTTTCAGCCAAATCTCAAATTGAATGGCGAGTTTGCCTCCCCTTGCGGGGTTTACAAGTGTCCTGAATCTAGGCTATGTGTGCTTGAAGAGATGCAAAAATAACGTAGCGTAAGTTTACAGCTCCAAACTCGCACTAGCTGTGAGCGGCGGCTGTGTATAATTTCGCCATCCCTTGAACATCTTGAACCTTTGGTTAAAACATTCCCCGAAATACCGTTTTGGCAATCCGTCCCTGGCCACCAATGGCAAGGAGTGGCTTCCTGCTCCGAGTATGGCTCCTGTTCCCTTATAGAAACAGGCCGTGGAGATCCCCATCCATCTGCTCACACACTCCTTCTACTCCGCTTGAACATACAGATGCTGCCTCATGCGCTGGACGCTTGTTTTGCTCCTCAAATAAATACAAGTATTGTCATTCCAGATCAGGTTTCTTGGTCGGCTAATACGAGTTAAGCGTGCTTGCTTGGGGCTGTCGAGTGGAAATAGGCTTGAAATTTGAACGTGGAGATGACTTGTTCCTAGATTAAATAGAGATTTTCTTCTGGGAACATTAGGTTTAATCAAATTGCCACGCAGGGCACTGGAGAGTTTCGTCACCAGGTTCCCTGGAGAGGATGCCGAGAGATTTTACTCTGAGGCGGCATGGTAGCAAACTGATGATTGATGATCAGAATAAAACATAATAACGCATGCTATTCATGACCCACTGTGATTGCATCTCTCTTTGATATTTCGTTGTCGAACCGAATACTGAAATCAACCTTCAGGAATTTCTGTGCTAAAAAAGAAAACACGATACAGCATGCATAAAAACACAAAGCAACCATCTCAGGTTACTACCGCAACCAGTGTGCTGTTTCCAGTATTATCCTACATGAAATATCCTGGCACGTAAAACACGCTGCTGTTTATCAGTAAATTGCCTTAAGAACTGATATCATGCAGCTGTAGCTGGCCTAATTAATACCTCAAGACATTACGCCAAGCTTGCTAATACGGATCCTCTACCGTTTACATCAGTGATCCTGAAAGCACCCTGATGTTATTCAGGAGTAAGATAACGCCTTAATGCTTGCTCAATTATTCCTATCCTCACTCCCGGGCCCAAACCTAACCTTATCTTGCACGGCCGTGAACCATAATAGATATAATAATTGTCTGGCCCTTGTGTGAATTTATTGCGAGCATATTATCAGTTTATGGATTAATCGAATTCCCCCCCCCCCTCCCCCCCTCACCCATGCGCGCAGCCGGGTATCCCTCCATTGCCCCCCCCCCCCCCCCCCTCCCCCCTGTGAGTTTCTCCCGCAGCGGAACGAGTCTGAGTGCTACTGCCCATTTCCAGGGCATTCAGGTGTGGCTCCACCTCCGCACTCTGTTAATTAGGACATAATGGCTCCATATCTGCTCGCGGGGGCCAAATGAATTGAATCAGTTCCACCGCGTGATTAAGGGTGCGGGCGCTTGATGCGGGCTGCAGGGACCTGTCTGTGGATAATCGTGTGGTGATGGCGTGTGATTGCAGCCTCGATGGCGTGCTCCTCGCCACGTAGGGACCGGGGGAAGACGAGAGGCCCCGGTCCTGGAAGGGTGAAGCCTCCCTCCGGCCTTAGCTGTACTCAAACTAGCAACCCTCATCTTGAGGTTGGACATAGTGCGGCAGAAGGGTTTGAACGTTGAACCAACTGAAGAATAAACAGATCGAGATTTTCCGAACTTTCATTGCAAACAATTGCGCCACAGACTTCCGAGGAAGCCAGGACACTGTTTTATGAGGTCAGCATTCAGGGACGGCCTTACTCACACTGCTTCCCCCGAATATGAATCATGAGCATTCATGTGTGTAGAAGTAAAGCTATTGGCTCGACTGATCACCCAGCCTAACAACAGCTATAGAAAACGTCCCCATTATTAGAAATGCCGTACGACCACAACCGTAACCAAACGTCGAACTAGCTGAAAATATACTGATCGAGATATTTTTCGATCATTTCGACGTATTCATGCAAATCCTAGCTCCACACAAAGAGAAAAAGCCCTTAGCAGCCTCTCTCTCTCTCTCTCTCTCTCTCTCTGCTTGTATTGCCCCAGCTGATTTTAGTGTCCTTGAATCGTCACACGCTAATATAATGAAAGTAGGGACATCCTCGCAATTAAATATAATACGCCTCTGTGTGAGCTGCCATAATAATCAGACCGGCCCTTGATTCATTTGTACAGTAGAGCGTGAGTAATCGGCCAACCTGTCACATCTCTACCCCGCTTTCAAATATAGAACATCTGTACATGAGAGAACAAAACAAATTAATCAAACCCCCTTCTTAAGTCCTTCCTTTTAACCAGCAGCCATTCTCAATAAGTCGTAGAGCAGGGTGGGTGGCCAGTCTTAATGGATTTTTTTGAAGTTGTTCTTTATTTCCTCCGCACCTCTCTCTCACGCACGGCCCTCTTCGTAAAACGCCGTTGAGTTGAATTATCATCACGGCTCCAAACGCGGCTCCTGCATAAGAGATGGCAATTGTCTCTCTCGGGTTCCGTTTCTCACCTCTCTCTCTCTCTCTCTCTCTCCCTCCTCCACCCTCACCTCCTTGTGAGGACCCCCCCCCCCCCTCCAGTCCTCCCAGTTCAGAGCCCCCACTGAGGTGACTCCAGGATGATCTTGAATATGTTACTCTGTGAAAATCCGGCATCAGCCATTCCTTTCTCCCCCCCCCGCCACCTTTCCCACATCATCATCTCCCTCCGACGGGCTGCGTGTCGTCCTTCTTTCTTCCCCTGAAAGCCCCCTGACAGGAAGGAGAGAGACCTCACATCCTGTCAGGGATGCCCTGCCCCAAGGACGGCACTGACTGAACACCTCTGGAGCTCCGGCGCCGGGATAAATCAAAATCCCCCGGACCCCACACGTGCACGCCCCCCTCTCCTCCTCCTCCTGGCCGTGCACGTGCACGAGGCCCGTGCGCGATGCGGCCGGGCGGCTGTTCACATTTACACACGGAACGGCGTGCTGCCATGCATGACCGCGTGAGCGAGGCGTCTTGTGCACCACTGGCTGTCTTTAAGGGAAAGGCTGAGAGAGAGAGAGCATGGGAGAGAGAGAGGGAGAGGGAGAGAGAGAGGGGGAGAGAGAGGGAGAGAGGGGGGAGAGGGGGAGGGAGAGAGAGGGGAGAGAGAGAGAGAGAGAGAGTGGGGGGGAGAGAGAGAGGGGGAGAGGGAGAGAGAGAGGGAGAGGGAGAGAGGGGGGAGAGGGGGAGAGGGGGGGGGGAGAGAGAGGGGGAGAGAGAGAGAGAATGGGAGAGAGAGAGGGAGAGAGAGAGGGGGGAGAGAGGAGGAGGGAGAGAGAGAGAGAGGGGGGGGGGAGAGAGGGGGAGAGAGAGAGAGAGAGAGAGAGAGAGAGAGAGAGAGAGAGAGAGAGAGAGAGAGAGGGGGAGAGAGAGAGAGAATGGGACAGAGAGGGAGAGAGAGAGAGAGAGAGAGAGAGGGGGAGAAAGAGAGAGAATGAGAGAGAGAGAGAGAGGAGAGAGAGAGAGAGAGAGAGAGAGAGAGAGAGAGAGAGGGGGGGGAGAGAGAGAGAGAGAGAGAGAGAGAGAGAGAGAGAGAGAGAGAGAGAGAGAGAGAGAGAGAGAGAGAGACGGGGGAGAGAGAGAGGGGAGAGAGAGAGGGAGAGGGATAGAGAGGGAGAGGGATAGAGAGAGGGGAGAGAGAGAGAGAGAGATGGGGGGAGAGAGAGAGAGAGTGAGAGAGAGAGAGAGAGTGAGATAGAGAGAGAGAGAGAGATGGGGGGAGAGAGAGGGAGAGAGAGAGAGAGAGAGAGAGAGATGGGGGGAGAGAGAGAGAGTAAAGGAAGGCAAACACACTCAACGACACTCGAGGGGCAAGGCGATGGACGGAGTAAATGGGTGAGATGTAAGGGGTGGGGAGGGAAGATGCGGCGAGTGCGCAGGAGGACGGGAGGCGGCGGCTAGCGTGCAGAGGAGAGAGAGGGAGAGATGAATGACTGTTTGACAGGGTTTGGGGGGGGGGCGGGGAGGGGGGTAGGTGTAAAAAGCGCTGCAGCGGGTGGTTTGGAGTGGCGGAGGCGGGGGTGGCGCTGGTGGGGGTGGGGGAGAGTGTGTGCGGTGTGTTATGGCGCAGCGCGGTGTTTAGGTCATACATCACCCTAATACGGCGGGAGGACACAGGCCAACGCAGCGCTATGCAGAGCAGCGGGAGAGTAATGTGCTGCGCTTGCAAACCGCTCAATCTGATTGGAGCTCTCAGCGCCCGGCCTACGTTTACTCACCCCGCCCCTCAGCGCACTCACACGCACATGCATGCACATACACACACACACACACACACACATACATATTCAAGCACACACGGACTCAGACATACACATACGCATGCACATACATTACATAGACACACACACATACACATGCACACACACGCACACATAAATACATAAATGCACACACACACACACACGGCAGCATACACACACACTCAATTACACACACACACGCACACACACACACACACACATAAAACACACACACACACACACACATACCCTGGTAGGCCTAATAAAAATACTCACGACCGTTTCAATTCTTCTTCTACAAAGTGACCGACCCCCCAGCCACTATATAAATATATTACTAAATGAGATATAAAAGCCATACTTATATTATATATATATATATATAGTCTTTTTTTGGACTGGGTGAGGTAATTCCCTCACCAGCCGAGGCCTGAGGCATTCAAGTACACTGAGGAAATCCATGATGCTCTGCAGCCCTCACCTAGACGAGGCCAGATGCATTCAAGTACAGTAACGTAGGCAGGAGAATGCTGTAAAATGAACACAACATTATGGCCCACATTCAAGATGAGCTTGACTTCACGCGGTGCTGAAAGACCGCCAACAGTCATGGAGAATATTCTGGGAAACTGACATCCAAGCGATATCATTCAAGACCTTTATGGATAACAGCCATAGGTGGTAGTGTGCATGTCATGTTTAATTAACTCGATCGAATCTCTCGCTGACCGTGTTTTTATGATGAGGCCAAACGCCGGGATTACACGGGCGGGGAGATTCATTACGCCTGATGACAACCCCCATAAACGTTTAAGCTCTCCGAAATCTCTCAAAGCATACCATGGCTTGAGTTTTTATTCCGTGCGTGCTTGACTCCTATAGCTCCTCGTGAATCTTGAGCCCCTGCCTTTGATCTCTGAAACATGACTCAGAGTAATGGTAATGACCTCCATGGGCTTTTCTCTCACGCGGCTGGCATTTACATCGGCCCCCCCCCCCCCCCCCCCCCCCGGGTCATTAGCGCCGTCAGCGGAATATTGCGGATGGCATTTCGGGATGTCACCGTCGCCGCCCTGCTGCTTCCACGGTGCTATGACAACGAAGGGATAGGTCGTCTGATAAAGCGCTGAGCCATGCGGGTGATGTCCCAGAGTGGATGCCCAATCAGGGACATCGTCTGGGTTATATTTAGGGAGCAGCCCGGGCGCCCCGGTGCAGAGTGGGCTGTAATTGGCCCTGGGTTTAGATCTCGGAACCGACACCTGCTGCCTGGATGATTAGCATCGGAGACGGTGCTGATTAACATGCATCACCTCTCGTCCTCCTCCTCAACCTACTCCGCAGCCTCCTCCTCCTCCTCTCTCCTCCTGCACCTCCACGTCCTTCTTCTTTTTCCCCTCCTCCTCCTCCTCCTCCTCCCTCTCCTCCACCTACTCGTCCTCCTCCCTCCCCCTTCTCCTCCTTCTCCTCCTCCTCCTCCTCCTCCTCCTTCTTCTTCTTCCCCTCATCCTCCTCCTCCTCCTCCCTCTCTTCCTTCTCCCCATCCTTCCCCTCCTCCCTCTCCTACCCCCTCTGCTACTTCTCCTCCTCCTCCTCCTCCTCCTTCTCCTCATCCTCCTCCTCCTCCTCCTCCATACCCGAGTATGAGGGGCTGGGCCCTGTATCGCCGGTACCATTCCCCCCCCAGGAGGAGTATAATTAAGGTTGTTGGGCGACTGGGCGTCCACACCCACCCAGCCACACACGGAGATGATGATGAGGTGGTGTTAAGAGATGACCCCACCCACACACCCTCCTCCCACCCTCCTCCCACCATCACACCTTTTCACCTCCCTCTCCCCCTCCCCCTCTCCCTTCCCCCCCCCTCCCCTCCCTCTCCCCCTCCCCCTCTCCTCCCCTCCAGGCCTCCTTGCTGATTGAATAGAGTCGTCTCTAATGGCGACCTCTCCTCTCCTCTGATGTGGTTGGGAGGGGGGGGGGGGGCGGGGTTCCGGCCGTGTGGGGAACGGCATCTCCCGCCTCTTAACGATAAGGGGCGTGTCCTCCAGGGACTCGAGCCATGTGTGAGGGTTATCGATGAAAGCGTTGCCTCGGGGGCTTTCTTCGTTTTCTCTCCAGCTGAGGTTGTGGGCCGTGGGGGTGGGGGTGGGGGGGTGTGGGGGTGGGGGTGCGGCCGGTCGATGGGTTGGGGTTTAGGGTGGGATCAACGGAGCCAGCCGTCAATCCGGCGTGATTTTAGAATCGCGGATGCTATTTTCCGTGGGGGTCCTTGTGGGAGCTGCTCTCTCCAGTGTGTTCATGTCGTTTTGAAGGCTTAATGCGTGTGCTGACATTCAGTGGGAGTCAGGTCGAGGGGGGAGGGCGAGGGGGGGGGGATAGAAAGGGAAGGGGGGGGTGGGCAGAGTCAGTCTCCCCCTCCCCAACTCTTTACCCCCCCCCCTTCCCCATCGCCCCCTCCCTCTTCAGGGCTGAACACCGGCGCGATTTGGAGGGTTGTGGTATTTGACAGGGCAGCTGTAATTGCCCCTCTGAGAATCAGCGGGCATCATCAAAACAAGTGGGGTCTCTCTCCCTCTCTCTCTCTGTGAAAGCATTCGTGTCAGACGGGGCGGGAACGGAGAGAGTATGAAACCCGAAAGGTGTTTACACTCTGTCTCCATTGTGATGTTATACCGTATTTATATGCAGATAAATTACGTCTGATCTCTGTTTTAATGTCTGGGCATCTGTGTTTTACTGGCATTGTCTGGCATAGTGCTTACACACACACACACACACACACACACACACACACACACACACACACACACACACACACACACAATTTCACTTATACATACACACACTCTGACAAACACACTCACATACACATATAGATACACAAATACACAAGAACACACACACACTTACACACTCACGCACACACATCTGGGCTCTTATATATTCGTCTTCTTTGTGGGGGTTTTATTTTGAAAAAACATAGGAAGAGAAAGTGAGAGCAAGCCGTGGGGTCTCCCGGGGGCCCTCCCAGGGGCCTTCCTGAGGACCCCTTTAAGCTTGGCCGACTGTTCAAAGAAGCCCCTGCTGAAAGCCAAGTGATTAGGGTCGATTCATCATAGTGGCCTCGCCCTCTGCACAGAGAGAGAGAGAGAGAGAGAGAGAGAGAGAGAGAGAGAGAGAGGGAGAGGGGGGGAGAGGGAGGAGGGAGGGGGGGAGAGAGAGAGGGAGGGGAGAGAGAGAGGGAGAGAGAGAGAGAGACAGAGGAGAGAGAGAGAGGAGGGAGGGGACAGAGAGAGAGAGAGGGGGGGGAGGGAGGGAGGGAGGGAGAGAGAGAGAGAGAGAGAGAGAGAGAGAGAGGGGGGGAGAGAGACAGATACAGGGGGTGTGTGGGCGGGCGTGCCGGGCCCTCTGAGTGTGTAGTTAGTGAGTAACCATGGCATCATAGTGATGGTATACACAGTCTATCCTACTCCTGCTGGGAGACAGGGTGGTGATTGTGGGGCTGCATATAGGTTGAAGCTCTGCTTCGATAAATATTTCTCTCACACACACAGACAGACACGCACGCACGCACGAACGCACGCACACACGCACACACACACACACACACACACACACAATCACTTTTGTTTTGTCTGGATGCAGAGGATGTTGTCTCATGAATGATAGGCTCGGACAGCTGTGTGTGAGGACACACACGGAATTGTTACGTGTGTGTTCCCGTGGGTGTTTGCATGTACACGCGCGCGCGCGCGTGTGTGTGCGTGCGTTATCCGGGTCAGCGGGGTCACTGCCAGAGTGAGGGGTGTGATTTTGATTCACCCCCCATCACCTGTCAAACCCGCCCTCACCCCCGTCTCTCTCCAACCTCCCATCCATCACGCCGTCCATCATCTCCTCTGACATCATATCCTGTTGTGTTTGGATACGACCGCGGTGCTAAAGAGCACAGGCGTCACGTCCATGAACGTCAGCCACCAGTGCCTGTTTTCCCATCAGCCTCTGCTCCTAACGGAGCCCACTGGTCTTAAAGGAGGGGGCAGACCTTCACGGCTCCCCGCCTCCGGAGGAAAGGTGCCTCTCTCCATAAACATAAATAGCTGGTTTTCCCTGTGGGAGGGACCCGGGGCCGGACCTCCAGTGAACCCTCTGACCAGAGCTGCCATACCCCCGCAGTGTCGCCCGCCGACGACGGAGTCTGACGGATAGACAGACTACAGCGGCAGCGGCTGACACACATACCAGGAGAAGAGCTAGACACAACAGGAGACGATATATACAGACTCGGGCTGGAATGCGAATAGCATCCATGGAGATTATAGCGACCGCCTTTTCACTCTTTAGTGGGGAAGCCTCACCCATGCGTTTATTTATTTTTGTCTTTGACATTTTTGTGTCTATTTTTCTTGTTTGTGTCCCCAGTACATTGCTTTTTATTTATTTATTCTTCTTTAGCAATGACTGATTTTAAATTGCCTAAGCACCAAAATACACTGTTGGCATAATCCCATCTCCTCTTTTATATTTATGCATTTCCAGTCTGGCTGCTTCTGAACTACTTTTACCTTTATGTCGTTTCATACCCTCAGTCTCTCTCTCTGTCTCTCACCCTCTGTCCCTCTCTCTCTCTCTCTCTCCCTCTATCTCTCTCTCTCTCCCTCTATCTCTCTTTCTCTCACCCTCTCTCTCTTTCTCTCACCCTCTCTCTCTTACTATCTCTTTCTCTCTTTCTCTCCCTCTCCACCTCTCTGTCTTTCTATCTCTGTGCTTTTCTACTGCCACATTTAGAATGGTTTAATGGAAATTCTGCGGCAATGGAAAGCAACCGTGAGTCCAAGGTTCACTGCCTCTTTGTCAAAGCGTATCTATTCAAGCCAAAGAAGACACAGAACCAAGCGGTGCATGCATTTTTTAAGTTTTCTGAAAGGCCATTTGTTATTTAGTCACTCTGAGCCCACCATCTCATTAGTTGGGAGTAAAAAGCTATTAAAATACGCGTCATAATCACACCGCGCTCCTCCGCTGAATCACATTAGCCTGACATTCTCGATTGTGAATTTATTACTTTTATTAAAAATCTGAAAAATCACCCGAAAGTGAAAAAATAATCTAAACTAATTGTTCACAGGGCGAAGCGGAAGTTGGTGCACTGAAAAGGTCCGCCTGTCATCATCTTTGGTCACGGTTACCCCGTTATGATATGACGCAGCTGGTACCAGGCTAATGAATTTATCCAAAGAGGGCTAATTCTGTCTTCATCATGCCAGTGTGCCTGAGGGCGGCTGTGCAGTGTAAACATGTGTACTTAAATAACCGCGCCGTCGTTAGCCCTCACAGTCACCAGTCACATCAGAAGCGTCTTAGCATTTTGTACGCTCTCTGCAGTACACGCGCAAAGGGCAAACGACTTGTTGTTCCGGTATTTAAGCGTCCTTCTAAAATCCTCACTGTCTATTACCATCTGTCAGCGGTCACAGGTAGCAAGACGGGCCGTTGGGGCTGCTGTCTCTCAGAGTCGCTGTGTGTGTATGAGAGAGAGTCAGAGAGAGAGAGAGAGAGAGCGTGGAAGCGAGAGAGAGACACCGAGTCGGTCTTGGGTCATCCGTCACTTATCTCTCTTGTTTGTCCTGGTTTCCATAGGCGTGCAGCTGCCCTCCCTTCTCCTCTGGAGCGGGACTAAGTGTTGTCGCTCCGTCTCTGGCTCTGGCTCTCTCTCTCTCTCTCTCTCTCTCTCTCTCTCTCACTCCCTCCTCCGTCAAATTGGCGGTGTGACCTTCCTTTTTACTTTGCTCTGGGCATACGCACAGAGCCCGTACCTCCATCACGATGGAGGAAAAAATGCAATTAAGAGGTGACATAAACACTGAGCACCCGCTGTAGCCGCGCCCGGGGAGGGGGGGGGAGTGGGGAGGGGAGGATGGGGAGGAGGGAGGGATGGGAGGGGGAGGGAGAGGGGGTGAAGGAGAGGGAGTGAGCGGAGGGGAGGGAGAAAAAAAGTTAGGCAGCTGCCATTGTCCCGGTGATTCGTAAATGCAGGGAGTCCATTAATTGGGTGTTTCACAAATGCCTGGTGACACTGGGGGGAGGCGGCTTCACGGGAACGCAGGGGATGCAGAGCTCTCTCATTGGAGGAACCTTGGAACAAGTGCGTCGAAACTCCTGGCTGCGGGCGCCCACGGCGTCACACGTCCTCTGACCTTGGGAGCTGTGGTGGCACAGTCGTCGATAATTAGCGCTTTGTGTGTCCCGCGTATCGGAGCATATTCGGAGAGGTGGTTTTATTTATAACTCGGTGTGTGTGTACGTGCGTGCGTGTGTGTGCGTTTATTTGTGTGTGTGTGTGTATGTGTGTGTGTGTTTGTGTGTGTGTGGTTTTATTTCGACTTTTGCACGCCCTTCTACTCTGTAGGCTTTTTTAGTTGGTGAACATATTGCACCAAGAACATTTTGGGCGTGTCGTTGTGCCGACACAGAATAAGTATGCGGTGTAGTAATTAAATACCTCTTAGTATTAGCATAGGAATTACACGTGCCTAACTTGTGGTACACAATTGAGATTTACAAGTTACGTTCCACTGAGTTTTAATAGACTACGGTCCATTTAGTCCGTTTAGAAAAATCATGATGCATTTCCTTTAACAGTAGCTGACAGTACAGCCGAGAGTGTAATTGAGGCTTGCTAGTAGGATTGAATGGAAGCCTGCCAGCCAAACATTTCCTCGTTTTTTCTTGTGGGTCTCCATTATTGTATTTTAGGTCGACGGTGCTGCTACAATGGGAATAGCAATAGCCGGTGAGGTAATGCTATTATGCAAATGATTCTCATACTCAAAGTTGTGATATGAGGAGGTCTACGTTTCTAATGGAGGAAACCTATTAACCAGAACCAATTTGGCAGAGTATTGTTTAATTGCGACGAGCTTAGATGGGTGACATTTAGAGCAGCACGCCTGGTTGCGGTCCAGAGTCCAAAAGGTGCCGGTGAGGGACAGGGTAATTACTGCAGTCTCTCCAGGAGCAGGTTTTAATAAGACAACTGGGTGAGGGAGGGTGCAGCACACAGCCTGGCACACATAGGAGCACGCCAACACACACCCGCACTGTCTCTGTCTCGCTCTGTCTCTCCCACATGCACGCACAACATGCATACTCACAGGGGATATCATGTGCACACACACACACACACACACACACACACACACACACACACACACACACACACACACACACACACACACACACACACACACACACACACACACACACACCTGCACCAACACACACCTCCAATGTCTCTCTCTGCCTCACTCTGTTGCTCACACATGCACGCACTGCTTGCATACTCACAGGGGTTCATGTGTGCGCACACACACACACACACACACACACACACAACACACACACACACACACACACACACACACACACACACACACACACACACACACACACACACACACTTGCACCATCACACACCTCTACTGACTCTACCTGCCGCTCTCTGTCTCTCACCATGTACATGCAGGGACTCACATATGCACGTGAAAAAAACACATGTGCTCGCCCACACACACACACACACACACGCACACATACAGATACATTCGGTCCCATGCAATAACTCTCCCAGGCCCAAATACATATTGGCCTACTGAGAGGGACACGTGTACACACACACGTATGCATCGACGTCATCTGACATCAGTGGATTGTTGATGGAGGACATCTATGCAATTTCGCCGGGAAATAAGGCACTATATACAATATGTGCTTGGCGATATATATATTTTCCGTTTGAAGGGGGCCTTCTTTGATTCTCCAAATGGATTCTTCTTTTCTTTTTTCCTCTCATTCCACATCGAGTTTTCATTACTGCAAAATGCATAATACATAAACCATGAAGCAGACTTCATTTAAGCCCCCATTTGCCACGGCTATGGTGGTATAACCTTCTGCTCTGCAGTCATTCCTATCAGTAACACCCAAGGATCCAGGCCGCCTCATGGTCAATAGTGCAATTGAATGAACCTCAGGTAGATTCTATTATCGCCCTTATATAAGCCCGTTTTCACCGGCGTCTCTCCACTCCCAGTAGAGCCCAATGTGGTGTGGCCCATATGTGCTTTACCTCCCTGGCGCCTGACATGCCTCTCAACCCCCAGCCGAACCCACAGCCTGGATCATTTCACAGACCCGGTGCCTTCTGGAACCTGTGTGAGAGCCCCGTGTCCCTTAAGAGGGGGGTACGGGGTCCTCGGACCCCGTACCCCCCTCTTAAGGGACACGGGGCTCTCACACAGGTTCCAGAAGGCGCCGGGTCTGTGAAATTATTCCCCGGCACTTTTGAATCCCCTCCTAGTCCCCGTGGACTCTGGGGAGAGGGGACAGTGGGATACGGTTTAAGGAGGCAGAAGGGATTTAATCCTACAGCGTCATAAAAAGAAAAGTGGTGGCTCCCGGGTTTATTTTTCTATTTTTTTTTATTTATTTCCCCTGTTTCCCACGAGAGGAAAACACTTAAAACAGAGGCCCCGGCGCTATAGGCCGGCATAATGAGCCGTCACACGCTGATATTAGACAGTTTATTCATAGAGTAGCGCAAGAAGACGGCTTAGCACAGGGCTTTATCTTAATGCCATAACATGATAAATGATGCGAGGAAGATAACACAGGGACGGAGGTCGGGGGGGGGGGCGGGGGGGGGGGGCGGTGTGTTCTCTATAAGTGCAGCAACGTCGCATTATACATA
>NC_044058.1:25923442-25948442 GCF_902167405.1 Gadus morhua | reverse complement strand
AGTCGTGAATTATAGGGTGTTTGTCTGGTTGTCACCGACGAGGACATATTTGTGCAGAAGCAATGGTGAAACATTGGCGCTATGGCAACCACAGCCCGAGCCCCCTGCTGCTTCCAGGGGCTGTTCGCGGAAGTCAAGGTTCTGCCGCTGTCTCCAGCCCAACATGACGGATGGCTTGTCTGCGCTCTGGGAAAAAAAAAACCTTCACGTCACACATATTTCTCTCAGAAATACTCCTAAAGGTTTTTCTTGTGTATAAGCCCAACCCGAATCCGCAGTACTCTTACGACGCTCTGCCCCTTGCTTTCTTCGAGGGGGTCTTCTTCGGAGCCTTGACTTCTGTGGTCGGGCTCGCCTTTAAGCCCCCCCATGTACGACCCCTCACACTAGCATCAAAAAAGCCGTGGGCTGGCTGTCATGCTTTTCATTACAGCGCTCCACAAGAGCCCGCAGTGGGTCTTTTTGAAGCCAGGCACCGCGGCGTGGCACAAGCTGCACCATCGGGGCTGGGGCTGTGGGGCTGATGCTCCCGTTTGATGGAGCAACGCTTCACAAAGGCCTCGGCGCAGCCCTAATGATCGCCACACACAAGGTGCTGATGCAGACGAGCCGCCCCCTCTCAGGGCTCTGACAGAGCGAGGGAGGTAATGACTTGCTGGACTTGTTTATCGTTTTTTTTCTTTTCTTTCGACTCTCTTTCCCTGGGATCCCTCTAACCCCCCCACAATTACCCTGCCAGAAAGAGTCCCCTGCTGCCTGGCAAT
The DNA here is from genome assembly GCF_902167405.1 of Gadus morhua. Taxonomy (NCBI): domain Eukaryota; kingdom Metazoa; phylum Chordata; class Actinopteri; order Gadiformes; family Gadidae; genus Gadus; species Gadus morhua. The sequence continues at coordinate 25,947,678 of NC_044058.1, read as the reverse complement.
TGTCCTCTGTCGGCGTCTCATGCCTCCACAATGGCTGTTAGATTCCGCCTCGTTTTACTGGGCTGCCGACGGCCCTTTAAGCATTGTTGTTGTGTGTTGCAGCAGCCCCTCAAAGGGCCGACTCCGGCGAAGGAGAGGGCTTGAATGCGTGTCGAGAGGACACACTTAGGGGCAGCATGTAGATACCTGATTTGCCGTGTTAAGATTGTGCAGCCATCGAGCCTGTGTTTACTAAATGGCCGGTTATTTCACCAGCCATGCCTCAGTTCACTGTCAAAGCTAATTAAGCCGGTACAAATGAAGATGGAGGATGTGGCGCCCCGGGCCAGGAGAGTGCGGCGCCTGGGCCAACTAGCCCGCCATGCGCTCTCTCCAGAGCTAACAGCACCAAGGGCACATATGGTCGGAGCAGCTAGCGCGATTGATTGTCTATAAATAACGATAAACGTCAGTGGATTTAGGAATTTAGGAGATTTACGTTGCCTTGTTTTCTTTCCCGCTCTCCCATTGGTCAAACAGCACTCGTGGTAGTTATTTTCCCATTGCGCCATGTTGTTAGAGCACAGCGCGTATTAGTTGGATCTTAGGCAAAGAATGGCTTCAACATGGCCGACGGGAGTACCGCTTGCACAACCTGATTCCGAAGCATCCTTTTATGGTCACCTTTCCTGCCGTTTGGGATGTAACAGCCCCCGCCCTCGTCTTGGAATTCACACACTTTTTTTGTGTTGAGGGGGGGCGGGGGAGGGGGGGGGGATGGGTTGGGTCACCATCTGGACTTGATTGATTAAAGCTCCCTTCAGTAATTAATGCCTGCTTGAAGAGAGAGTCAGCGCTCGTGGCGGTGTGGTGCGTGCGTAACGCCGAGGCAGAACGGAGCCAAAGCTGTGCCCGAGAGGGGGGCGCGGAAATCTCTTCAGCGGCCTGACCCTCTCAGACCCCCATCTCGAGACTCTCCAGACGCTAATAGGAACGGGATTATGCCGGTGTTCAACGTTGCCTTTTGACACACCCATGGGCTATAAATCACTGCGGTTGGCGTTTGTGACGGGATGTGTTTTTCTTCTTTACTTCTAACATTGCATCGCGATGATGAGGTTCGTGTTGGCCACGGCTGGTGTTTTATCTGCTCGTGTTTCGTGGGCCATTGGGGTGTGAGTACCCTTTGGTGGAAACACTCTTTGTTCTGCTGGACGTCGTGCACGTCACTCGCGGAAAAATTTAGATTCGTTGCTCGCCAAACAAGGCCGTCACAGCAGGACCCCAGCGCCACGCCGCCATTGTGCCGTCTCATCCTTTTGTGATGAGTGCAGACTATCAGTTCGGTCTCCGCCCCTCACCCCCCCCCCCCTCACTGTCTCACTTTGACTCTCCCGATACTCGACACACCCCAGCACGACACTGCTTCCTCAGTCACGTGTTGACCTTCTCCATTCAGGTCTGTCTTTGTCTTTCAAGTAATTGTTTTTGGAAAGCATTAACAGCCCCCCCCCAGCCCCCCAACTGGATGACGTGAAACATGTTGAATACAGAGTGCGCCCGCATCGATTCCACACACCTGGCGATGACCTTTCCCCGTGTGCAGTCCTGAGCTCGCCGCCTGTTTGACGCAGCCGGCCTATAATCGATGACGCGTGGCCACGAGACGTTTCCACTGCTGCTACTACTGCTCCCACTACTGCCATAGCACTCCATTTTTAACCTGGCTCCGTGCGGTTGCTTCTCCCCCCTCGGAGCTCTGTGAATATTAAACCATTCACCCTTTAAGCGCCGGCGGCTGGTGGAACAACGACCAGGCTTAATCGGCTCTCACCGAAAGCATCTCATCGAATGGGCTAATTAAGGGCTGGGGGTGGAACAGCAATCACGAGTGTCTCTCGCTCCCCGGGGGGAGGAGCACATCAACGGATCGTAAATATTTTACTGCGTCTACCTACGTGCGGTTTTGTAGGGGGTGCTTCTGTTTGACTTGCGTAAAGTACTTGACACGCGCCATTGATGCTGCGCCGCGTTGCTACAAAAGAACACGGCACAACTGCGGGCTTGACCCTCTCTGTTTTACAAATCCACCCTCGGCTCGGCTCATAAAATATAAATAGATAGAGAAAGAAATCTCCCCTCCACCGAAAAAAAAAAAACCCCAAGTGTATATACATAATTCATTTCCTGAAACAATAGACCAGCGTATCAGTCAGCATTAGGTGTGATTGGTTTAGCGCTCCTTTCTCTGGGATGGGGGAGAAGAGGAGCCACACACACACACACACACACACACACGCAGGGCTGATCGATTCAGGTCAGGGTTGTCCCATGGACCCGGCCCAGGACTTATTAGATCAGGGAGATAGTAATAGACAGTCAGCTGTGTCATGATTCTATTCCACTGACCCCGGGGGTCAGAGGTTGGTGTTTGGCCCCGGGGCAAGAGTTGTAATCCGCCCCGACACGTCTTATCTCACCCCACCCCGGCTCCTGGGAGAACAGATCCGAGACTTCCTGTGTCCTGAAGGGAGAGATGGCCCTTGTAGCTGCCACGCTATACAATGCGACTAAACCTGTGTTTGTGGATTTGGCCACAGCGATAGATTTCATTAAGCACAGGCGCACTGGGCTGTTCTACGGCTTTGGGCTCAGCGAGCTGAAGGACTGGAAACCTAAAAGCAGCCATCATTCCTTCTGCGTTTTATTTGGTTATTTCCTGCTCCCAACACGTTCCAGCTAATTCGTCACTGTCGGTTATACTGGGATATTTGATCAAGCAAGTTGCATGTTGTGTACCCTGTGACCTTGGAGGGAGGAGGGTAGCGCACGTCGTACCGCGACCTGGTTGGATGTGACGTTTTTAGGTCGAATGGGGGAGGCAGCACATGTCACTTAACAGGTGCGATGTCAAGATAGATGGGGAAGGGACTGCAGCGAATCCCTCGCTTGCAAACCGATTATTACTGTTAATCAGACCCCAGCATCTCCACCAGTGTGGGCACGGCCGGTGTTACACAGACCCAGTAAAAAGCGTGCATGTCGGAGACGGACGGGGTCGATCTGGCGGTGGTTATTGATGTACTCTTCGGGTCTTTCTTGTTTGTGTTGGGTGCGGTTTCTTCCAGCCTGCTGTCCCTGTTTGATGTTGTGATTTGGGGTTCCATTATGGCGCCAGCGGGGGGTCCTGTTCACAAGACGCTTGCTCGGCCTCCGACGGACCGCAGAGCCGTCGGAGACCATCTGCCCAAGACGTAACCCAGTCGCCGGAGAGGAGGAGGGGAGCAGGGTGCGGCGCTGGCTGAACGGTGCTCATGTGGCCGTATTGATTTTCATGTTGACGAGCGTCTGGTGTGGGGCTGATGTCGCCAATCAAAGCACAACGTGAGCCACGCCGTCTCTGGTCGTTGCGACACAGCACTGAGATGTTGGGCTGTTTGTTTAGGCGGGGATCAAGCTGGTTTTCATTCTGCCGTAATGAATGTGTGTGGCAGAGAGCAGCTCCAATTTCTTCCTCAACAGCTCAATGGAACTGGTTTATAATATGTCTTGACAGCTGAGATGTTTCTCCCAATTATTATTGGACGATAACATAAAGAAGGCTAGTTAGCTTTGGGGACTTTTCGGTTTCTTTTCAAAATGTTGATCGTTTGAGTTGCACTGGAAAGACCAACTCAATGCTCTAATAGTAATACAAAAATTTGTATAGACTGCGCCTGGTTCTAAAATGCTAAAGTTAAGAGCTGTGCGGTTGAACTATGACTACGTTTAATTGTGCACACAAAGAAGAGCTTTGTACAGACCATCAACAGAACCAGTCTTTGTGATTTCTGTTGGTGTGTGATGTGCACTCAACTCACATGAAATGAAAACACATAATAACATGAGTTGCAGTTGAAACAAGGCTTTTCATGAAGATAGAATAGCAATGAGAACAGCCAGGGAGCACGTCGGGGCACTTGCATAATGTGTGGGACAATGCCTCTAGATCTTCTGGGTTCACTTTAGTGGATGGCAGCTCTGCCTTGATTCACTGTGAGCCAAAGAATGGGACGTGCACACATGCTCAGGCTTTAAAGGGCTGTCAGAAAGGGACATCAGAAGCCACAATCTCTTTCAAAATCTCTCCCAAGTTTTAAATCCAACAACCGACTACATGCCATATTGTAAGAAATGGACCGAGAAATTGTTGAGCTGTGTGTGTGTGTGTGTGTGTGTGTTTGTGTGTGTGTGTATCTGCCTGTGTATGTGTGAGAGTCTGTGTGTGTGTGTGTGTACAAGTGTGTGAGAGAGAGAGAGAGAGAGAGAGAGAGAGAGAGAGAGAGAGAGAGAGAGAGAGGGGGGGGGTTGAAGGATCTGGGAGATGTGTGAAGCAAAGTAGGGAGTAGGAGATGGATTGATCAAAAGAGGGAAAGGTAGTGGGCATATGGATTAGATAATGTGGTGTTGACGTGCATGTGTGTATCTGGCGTATCTTGTGTGAATGTGCATATAGTGTGCTTACAGTATGTAAGACTGTCTCCCAGATTGAATAACTATTTTTTGCATCATTTCCTTCTTCCTCCCCAGCACAAAAACATGAATATTTAAAACGACTTCAAACAAGCACTCATGCAATATTAAAATGTTCACGAAATAAGGAAAGCTTTTATCCTCTGTTTCTTCAGTCTTTCCCAGTCTCTCTCTCTCTTAACCTCCCTCACTGACACGCACACATCCAACAGCACGCACACACACACTAACGCACACACACCCTGACACCAATGTGCATGAACCCACGCACCCGTGCACCCACATGGATGCCCCTAGCCATTACCAGTATTAGAAATTTACCCTTGAATGAGAATGACAAACCTTCCCACGATCCCCTTTGCCACGGCACCGGAAGCCTGGCTGGCTTCTCTTATTGCGAGGCAGAACATCCACAGTAAGGATGGAGAATTGCGCTAGGGCTGCATTTAACCCGTCGCGATTAAATGGCAGAGGTTTGGTTCATGGATTCCTGTGTTCTGCACGAAGACTAATGGATGCCCCAGATTTTGAGAGGGGCTCATGTCTTGTCAGGGATGCACAGAAACAGTTCTTCTTCTGTTGAAATGGATCCTGCTCACTGGGAGAGAAAGTTTTTTGTCCTACGCCAGCGTGAATGCCAGTAGTGTGTGATACCATGTGTTGAAAGACATGGCTGATATCCTCCTTAGCCCTTGCTTTCTCTCTCTCTGATCTCCTCTATTCTTTTATTTACACATTTTTAGCCTTCTGGCTCTCTTCTGCTGAGTGTTTTTTCTGGCAGAGTGCTACAGGCTAGGCTATTATCCCTGAAGCAGCCACTCTTAGGGAATTAATACTTGTCACTTCTAGAGAAGGGTCCTTTTAAGTGTAAATTCTTAGTGTTGTGTCGAGGGGGAAAAGGCTTAAGATTGAGCAAAGAGGATTCGGATAACAAAGTTATCGACACACAGTACCGCAGTTGCGCTGTGAATCATATGCATTGTGATCAGAGGAATTTGTTCTTAGTTTTATTTAAACCCTATTGAATACTTTTCAGCATTGAATCGTTATCCATATCCTTCATAGTGAGGCAGCAGACCCTATGTGGGACACCAGATGAACTCAATCCTCCTCTAGTGTGCTTTGTTTGTGAATTGTTGTCGTTACATGTGTGTCTATATGCGGCTCGCACGATGCGTCTCGACTTCGGCACAAGATGAAGGGGGAACTTTTCCTTTGAGCCTCCATGCTACATTGATTGTGTCATCTCTGGCCGTGGGTCCTTCGGTTCACCTCATGCATTTATGCCCCTGCTTGCGTCTGCGGCATTTGAGTGCCTGTTCTGAAGGGCGCAGGCCTTTCGATGGCTGCGATAGGATAGGATGATAGCAAAGCCTAAAAGGATGTCACTTGTAGTTTGGTGCGTGTAACACTGTGATCCCCTCCCTCCCCCCCCCCCCCCCCCCTCCTGGCGCAGACAATGAAAGGAAAATCTCTGGTAGAGCGGTCATACGTCAAAATCGAATCAGGAGGAGAAGTGCTCTTGTGACTGTGTGTAGTTGGGGGGGGGGGGGGCTCTGAGTCCATAGGCTCCTCCCCTCCTCTGCTCAACCCCTCCCTCCCAACCCCGCGTCCACCAGATGCAATTTATATTAAGCAGGGCTGCTGGCCACCGATTGGGTCAGCCTGTCCCCCCCCCCCCCCCCCCCCTCCCCCCTCCACCACCACCCACTCCTGTAACAAGAGAGCCTGAACAAAGGTTAATGCCCTGAATCTAATCTGTGTACGGGTCCCGTTTGAAGAGAGCCGCGCTGCAGGGCCAGAGAGGCCGGTACTATACGGTGCAGCCGCAAAATTAATTACTGGTTTCCATAAATGTGATGTCATGTCTCATTATCCCTAATCCCCACCCTTCTCCTGGCTCCCTTGTGATGGCAACAGAGGAGCTAGTGGAACACTAATGGAAAGGCCTCTAAGACGCTAATGGAAAATTAGCCCCTGCGTCACTTTGGGAAGGTGCGAGTGGACCGGCTGTCTGCTGTGGTCCAGACAACAGCCTGGCCCGGACCCCTCGTCGCACACACCGACACATGCGTGAACACATTGCACACCCTCGCACACAAGCATCTGCACGCAGCCACACACGGTACCAGACGCAGGCACCCGCGCAGGCACGCACACGCCACCCGCACACGCACACACATGGTTTTGTGATAGTAGGAATGACAGCCGGCCATGGGGGGACCAGATACAGGAATAGCTGCTCAACTGGTGCGCCTTCCCATCAGGCCTTACACACTTCCTAGCGTAGAGGACGCTTGGGTCTCCACACGGGGTGTGTGTGTGTGTGTGTGTGTTTGTGTGTCAGTGTGTGTTTGTGTGTCAGTGTTTGTGTTGCCTGTGTGTGTGCATGTATCAGTATGTATGCTTGTGTGTGTGTACATGTGTTTGTGCTTTTGCGTTTGTGTGTGTGTGTGCGTGTGCGTGCTACAGATAGTCTTTGGAGGAGAAGGTGCACAACATGGCATCTGTTGGAGTTTGGATTTCTACAGAATATTTCAAAGCGTTCGAGACTCTTGATAATTCTGTGTTTACGGCTGCAGTCATGTGCCGTCGACTGTCTCCCGTGACTTGAAGCGAGTCAACGGTTCGACTGCCTTTTTCTCTGCTGAGGGAACAAACGGGGTTGAAGCAGTGCTTCTTCTACGTGTCCAAAGCATAACACATATACTGCACACATCTATTATGTACAAAGATGACAGAAACACTGAGCTGGTTGTGTCATTATCTTAAAACGCATGCCCAGAGAAGAACAAAAGAGTCAGTAGCATTTATGGGTTTAACTTTTTGAAGCTTCTCAAGTAAGTTGTGCCCTCTCTATCTCTCGTTGTCTCTCTATTCCTCTGTCTCTCTCTTTCTCTCTCGCTCTCTATTCTCCCTTCTTTCGCATCCCGAAAGTTTTTCTCCCCAAAGCCTCAGATAACTCCCGGCGCTCCTCCTCGTCCTCGTCGACTCTCAAAGCAAACAAGATAAAACGAGGAGTATAAATATACAGATATCCATACATGTATAAATACATCTAAAAGGAAAAACAATACCAAAAATCACCAGCTGTGCCAGGGAGAAGGCAGCCAGCCAATTTACTGCACGTGTGTTTATGTAAAACTTATAACACAATTAGCAACTACAAAAAAAGGCTGTGATGGCTCCATTATGGGAACACAAAGGAGAGAGGTGCCGTGCTCTGGAACCTGCTCATGTGTAAAAAATGCAAATGGCGTGAAATGAGTGTGTCTGGTAATGTGTTTGTGTAGAGCTCCATGCTGTGTGCCAGGCTGGATCCTCTCCCCACCCGATGACTCTTCCCCTACCCCTCGCTCACCCCTCTCTCCCCCCCCCCCCCCCCCCCTCTCTCTCTCCCTCTCCGCAGGCATACTTCCGACAGGGTGTTGCCCTTCAGTACCTTGGTCGCCATGCCGACGCTCTGGCGGCCTTCGCCTCGGGCCTCGCCCAGGACCCCAAGAGCCTGCAGCTGCTGGTGGGCATGGTGGAGGCGGCCATGAAGTCCCCGCTACGAGGTACGGACGGGGGCGCGTTCGTTTGTCTTTTAGCCTGGCATTCAGAATTAGCCGCGAGGGAGCTAACGCGGGAGAAGTGACGCGGAAAAACCCAAATAATTCAGTTCCACTTCTTAGCATTCGTTTGATCCTTCTTTCTTTCTCTTCCTCTACACGTTAGAACAGGGGGTTCCCAACCTTTTATGTTCCAAGGACCGGCATATTCATTGAAATATGAGGTGGATCGGTAGTCGATTTGAATATATTTTGAAATATTTGAAATATTTGAAAGCCTGGTACTAACAGGTCCACGGACCGGCTCTGATCGTGGACCTGTTATTTGCTGCGTTAGAATACAAATGTGTAGCAGTGAGCGAATCTCTAATTGGCGAGCGTAAGTGCGGTCAACAGAAGTTAATCACTCCCAAGCTCACTCTCTCTCTCTCTCTCTCTCTCTCTCTCTCTCTCTCTCTCTCTCTCTCGGTCAATGCCCAAAATGAACAAACAGGTGAATGCAATCACGCATCACCACCATTACCACCGAGCGACCTCCGGTGAACTCGCCCATTACCCAAAGTGAGTGCGCCGTGAGCAGTGCAAGACCACAGGACATACATTTGCATTTAGGGTATTAAGCAGTCGTTTTTATCCAAAGCGATTTACAACGGTTCATCCACACATTAGAACACCGACAGCCAGCTCGCTGGGAGCAATTAGGGTGAGGTGTCTTGCTCAGGGACACCACGATACTCAGCTATGAGGAGCCGGGGATCGGACTCAACAACCTTCCGATTACAAGTCGGACCCCGGACACAGGAGACCCATGTGTGTGGCTCCCACAGCTTGGGCTCTGGCTGATGCTATCGTTTAGAGTGGGGACATACATCGATTGTGTTTTCCCATGCCCCGAATAGCATGGTAATAATAAAATGTTCTGTAATGTCATTGTTTTACTCCCTGCTCCCCCCCCCCCCCCCCCAAAAAAAAGAGAAAATCATATTTGCCATGTTTTTTGTGAGCTTTCCATCGATTGCTCCGTTATCCCATGCGCCAGTCGTCACGGCTGCCTGGGTTTCGCTTCTGTGCTGGGACCAAACCGTTTATAACTGGGAGGCCCTAATGACTGACATCCTGCTCTGATTCGTAAACAATTTTTCTCGATCCACCGCCATCCCCGACGCGACGCGTAGGAGATGTCGAGTTTTGATAAATGACGACTTTGATTGGTCGTAGTGCGGTCCCGTTAGCCAAGGCTATGCTACTATTTCTAATCAATCACGCTTGGTCATTCGGGTAAGAAAAAAGAGTCTTTCTTCTGGTGTGATGGGTCCCTCTTCTGAATGCCTTCAACAAACCTGCCTCAAGTTTAAAATACATTCAGTATATTTTGGGATGTTTTACAAATTGACTTTTAATCAGAGACCCAAATGAGAGCTTTTATCAATGCTTACATCATTGAAGAATGGACTCTATTATATTGTATAGTATAGTTTTAATTTAAATGACAAAGATCTTCTATCACTGAACCTCTGTGACGGAAGATCAGAGGTTCAGGCGGTCTGTGGTTCTCTGCCTCCTTGATGCAGCCTCCCATCTCTGCATGTTTGGTCCATTGTCTGAATGTCTGTCCTGGAGGTAATCCGGCACTCTGCCAGTCGATACTCACGCCGCGGTGACTTTAGCTGTCATTTGCTGGAGCTCCTAGGCAGACAGACACAGACTCTCTCTATCTCTCCTCCTGTCTGTCTGTCTGTCTGTCTGTCTGTCTGTCTGTCTGTGTGACTGACATTTGGTGTCAAGTAGTCGTCCCCCCCCCCCCCACCCCCCCACACACTAACCCTGTCTGAGAGGCCGATGCAGATTGTAGGTTCAGCATATCTGTCCTGTGACCTGATCGCTCTCAAAGATAAGCCTTTATCTAAATTGCTGGCCTACAACACAACCATTGTCCACGCCGGCATTCAGTAAAAAAAGAGTAATAATCAATTTGCTGAATGGATTCCTAAGTTGAATGTATCCCAGATACCCACTGTATGGCGTTCTGGGTCCGTTATCTGTTTTGGCCAACAATGGTTGACCTAGCTCTCTGTATGAGCAACTGGCCAAACTGGCGATATAATTTTCCGAGAAAGACCAATCTTTTCTTTTTCAGCACTACTCTTTACGACACATGCTGGCAGCATTCAGTGAGTCATGCTGTGGTCTCCTTTTGTCTACAGCAAAAGCCATGCCTCTCCAAACTGTTGCTGAGGCAGCAGATGTGAATACAAGCAACAAGCAACACACTCCCTCTTTATTTTCTTCTTTTATAATCCAAATGTATTATAAAGTAAGCACTTCTGCGTGACCTAGTCGGATTAAAGCCCCTATATTTGAGTCTGTCTTTGAAAAGAGAACTGCCACTGAAAACAGAATGAAACGCAGGCAAAAACAGAAGAGCATAATGCATAAGAAAGGCCTCCCGGGCGACACCGAGGTGCTAATCTTGTCACTGGAAGGCAGACAACAGAGGAGCTTGGATCGGCCCCAGCATCGAGCAACACGGACCCCGGTGGGATTCTCTCAGTAAGAGACGACCAACTCATTTTTTCCCGGGCTATTTAATCCTTTAATTGTGTACCGCATTTCCCCGAGTGCCAGGCAAACAGCGGGGCTGGGGGGGTGGGGGGGGTGGGGGAGGGAATCCAAGGTGTGTTGAGGAGAGGTAGCTGGGTCAGGGGGATTAAGAGCAATGATCCTCTCAGAGGGGCTGCTGGCACCGAGGGAACATAATCAATGCAGCGCCAGAAAACGGGGAGGATAATAAGTGTTACGCCGCCAAAGCCTTCTGATAAGCAAACAGTAGGCGGCGGCGCTTTCACTGGTTCTAGTCAAAGGACTTGTAATATAATGCCCCCGTAACACGCCAACCACCCACAACACTCATGGATTGAACTGAGGATTGCCTCCCACGTTTTAGTTCATTCAAACCAGGACCGTGGTTGATGCCAGGCAGTTCTTCGTATTTTTTTAACCCATTTCTCAAGCATTGTCACACCATTACGGGACATTAATGGCATGTTGGTGATCACGCACCCTTAGAGTGGTATAACATATGTCTTATGTAATCCAAACATCCACATGCGAACCAGATGCAAACGTAAACCCTTCCATTTTGGATTTAATTGCTTGGTTATTAAGTTCGATAATAGTTGACGAAGCATGTCGCCAGAGGTTAATGTTTGATCGTTACCATGTGTCATTCGTCGATCGGTGATCAATCAACCATTTGAACAAATATCCCGACACAAATACTGATATATTCTGTGTCCCTTGATAGCTGTTATTTCATATGTCTGTGCTGAGAGACACAGTTTGTGGCCTATTCACAAAACGTGAACACGAGAATGGCAAAGATTTTATTGTTTAACTTCCACAGTAACGGACCATTTAAAGCGATTATTCGTTTTTGTTTTTTTCCCTCGTCAATCCATTTATTACCAATCATGGAGCTGAACGGGACTGTATACATATGACGCTATTTCCGTTTTGCAAAAAAAATTACGGCTCTAGCAAGCGAATAAACCAGTTTAACCATTAACAATCGGGTATTGTTGTCATAGTCACCACGGTCAATGTATATGTTGTAGGATATGGTGGAGGAAGCAAACAATTTATTTTTCGTCTTAATGCATCCATAGCGGTAAACTACAATCATAGACCTTTTATTATGGCTATCTGTTATATGTATTGATTATTCATCTCGCTAGCAGTCTGTGCTACAAGCCAATGTTAACGAGCACAGCGTGATATGAATATAGGTCGCTTTTGATAATATGAAGGTGTGCAGTTGTATCGCAACATTTTCGCTTCGGTTGCCAACTTTCTCCAAGAAAGTGCCAGCTAACTATTAGTCATCGAGCAGGGATTCAAACTCAAGAACTAACGTTTTTCAAAACATGGCTGTATTAAAGAATGCAGACCATAATCCCCCTCATGCGCCAACTGACATTCGCTACACTATTTTACACTTGGATTAAAAAGTAAAACCCCAGTATAATTGAATCCTCTGAATATAGGATTCGTGGGTTGAGGGACTGAGCATACACTCGTCTTCACAAGGCTATGTAGGTTGAATAGTCAATTATCTGTCATTTTCTGTGGCGTGATTATAATTGGAAAATGCCATATATTGAGGTCGCGGCTAATGTAAATAGTTTTGTTGCATCAATTTTCTCAGTGTTTTTCTCTTTTTCTCATCTTTTGTTTGCTTCACGTCTGGTGTTGAACAATACAAAATGAAGCAATATGAATAGGAGGAATCTTCAAGAGAAATGCCCCTTGTTTTATAATAAAGCATGCAAGTTGCCTAACTGTCTCTCCCTCCCAATATTTCTCTCTCTCGCTCTCTCTCTCCGACATACACACACATACACACACATACACAAACATGCGCGCACACCCACATACTTACACACATAAACACATAGTCACACACATACACAGATTCACACACATACACACACATTCACACACATTCACACGCATACACACACACATACACACATGCAAACACAAACACACACACACATGCATTATTTATCCCCCCTCGTCTCTGGGATTGAGCCCCATCACTCTACAGTTAAGCAGCCAGCCCGCTTTTATGTGACTCATCCCATCCGCCTTTGTATTTCCCCCACAACAGAGAGCTTACGTTTGCGATTCATTCTACAGCACTCTTCATCGCTCCTCTGCATTCCTCTCCCTCGCTCCCCTCCCTCCGAGTTTTCCCTCTGATCTCCTCCTTCTGAGCCGTCCTTTCCGGTTCAAACACGTCTTCCCCATACAATGTGTGACATCCGGTGACGGTTCGCCAGGGGCTAAATCAGCGGCCTTGCTCAAGGGTCCATTGACCGGTGTCGGCCATGCTGAGTTTGTTCGGTCTTTACCCCGCAGAGAACCATCTACCTCCTCGTGGTCTGGTCCCGTTCAGCTGCTGAGCCGACAGCCTGAGCGGTTAAGAAGTCACCATTATGTTCTTTGTTGGATTTGTTTCATGCATATGTCGATGGAGCGTTTCCTTTATGTTCTGAGGAGGAGCGCATCAGCCTTTGGCTGCCCCTGTGGGGATGCACAGCGAGGCAAATGGCTGAATGCAATAGTACACAAGGAAGAGTGTTTTCAACGTTGAGGATTCATCTGTGAGGAGTTCTGGAAGTCATGTAGGAGGCTCTGACCTGCAGGTCGACACACCTTAAAAGAAAACGTAACCACAGACAAAGTTCCATTTTGAGAGCGCCAAGGCTTCAGGGCTTCTCAGGACACTGCTCTGGGAATCACAAAAGAGGCTGCCAGGACTCTTTTTTGAAAAGTTCACAATTGATTTTATTTTCTTTATGCATCAGCAAAGAGGCGATAAGATGAATAACCCCCGAAACGGTTATTGTATGGATCAGCCCGATGTTGTTGCTGATGATCTTCTTGTCTCTTCTGTGTTTTTACAAGCTCAGTGCTTGTACAAACACATCCTTGAACCTTTCTCCGCAGGGTGCGTTCACTTGAGACCTGCTAGGAGACCGTGCGCATGGCTTGGAAAGAGCTTGTGTGCACGAGCACAGCAAGCTTAAAACACCCACCAAATCAGCCAGAGCTTCAAGTATTATTTCTTTGAAGACTGTACTGGAGCTCTATTGTGTGGAGCGTTACTTCATGCGGTGCGCCGGATGAAGAGCTTCCCCGCCGCACCAATCCCCCCCCCCCCCCCCTCAGGCCAGGGGGGAACCCCTGCAGGAAGGATCTGAATCCAATTCCTAATGTCTGCAGTCTACAACGACACCTCGACTACAGCCCTAGAACGAGATGACCGACCCCTAGCTGCTACTGAATGACACGCTGATGATCAATCTATAGAACCTTAGGATATAAGCGTCTTCTGTCTTACTTGATAGTAGATGGGTGAGGATCTAATATTGGGAGTCATCACCCAGTGGATTTTGGTAGCCATTTTAAAAAAAATGCCTAACCAATGGCCATTTTAGAAACACAACTCCACTTATTACCATTCTTGTATATCACAATAGAGCAGTCCCAATTTCTACCAACAACGTGGAATCGTCTGGGGACTCATCCCGTGATGGGCTTGTTCCACCACTCAAAATCTGCAGATGGGAAAAGCGGTGGCCTCATTTGGATCAAAACGGAGAGCCGAGTCGCTCCTTAACAAGACACAGATCTGCTAGCAGACAATGGTTCAGTGTTACACCGGGGGGACACTACGCCTATCTGTCATGGACCTGCACCTGGATGGCCGTGAGATAACATGGTGCGGCAGATTCATAGCAGGGAGAAACGTAATGTCAGCCTGAACAAAGGCAGTGCAAATCATCTGCTCAGGGTTCAGTAAACATGCTTTTGTAGTTGACTGGTTGTGTGTGTGTGTGTGTGTGTGTGTGTGTGTGTGTGTGTGTGTGTGTGTGTGTGTGTGTGTTCCTGTGTGTGGGGGGGTGTCTGTGTGTGTGTCTGTTCCTGTGTGTGTTTGGGTGTGCATGTGTGTGTGTGTGTGTGTGTGTGTGTGTTCCTTCATTTCTGGAGGTCTTTTGGTGTGCGTATGTCGCGCGCGTGTGTGTGTGTGTGTGTTCCTGTGTGTGGGGGGGTGTCTGTGTGTGTGTCTGTTCCTGTGTGTGTTTGGGTGTGCATGTGTGTGTGTGTGTGTGTGTGTGTGTTCCTTCATTTCTGGAGGTCTTTTGGTGTGCGTATGTCGCGCGCGTGTGTGTGTGTGTGTGTTCCTGTGTGTGGGGGGGTGTCTGTGTGTGTGTCTGTTCCTGTGTGTGTTTGGGTGTGCGTGTGTGTGTGTGTGTGTGTGTGCATTCATGTGAGTGTGTGTGCGTTCCTGTCTGTGCCTGTGCCCGCCTGTGTGTGTGTGACAAAAACAACCCCTGTCACAGCCACCTGTTTACGCATGCGGCAGGCCTGACACCTTAAAAGAAATGGGGAAAATACTCCCAGTATTTGATTTATGGGCTCTGAGTGTCACTCGGAAGGCAATTACAAGCTATGAATGGATATTATACGCACCCACTGTCTCTGCAAGCACGACAATCTGCCAAGTGCTCAACAAAAGGGATGCTCATGAAAGAGCATCATCAATTTCGCTTTTGAGTGCCTGTGTGGAAATGTGTTTCATATTTTCCTCGTGTGGTATGTTGTGTGTCTAGGAGTTTATGTGTGCGCATGTGTGTGCATGTGTGTGTTGGGGGTGCGTGCTGCCGTGTGTGCTAGTCGTGTGCATGTTTAAAGTGCTTCCTCGACAAGCGATTCAACTGCGATGATTCCCCCTGCATTTGGGTGTGGGTTTTAATGTTTGCGTAAACAAATAAACGTCAGCGTGAATGGCGGTGCTGGCCTTTCTGATGGCATCACAGATATCACCCTGGATGCTGAACACTTGTTCAGCTTGGAGCATGTGTTTCTCCACCTCGGGATATATACTGGCAATATAAACAGACTGGTAAAAATAAACATACACACACACACACACACACACACACACACACACACACACACACACACACACAGCGCTCTCTCTCTCCTCTGACCTCCTCCCTCCTCCACGTTATTCGCTGCAGCTGTCTTCCGGAGACCGCGGGGGCAATCTGAGGGGGCTTTGAATCCTAAGTCCCAGGTGGCCCCCCCCCCCCCCAATTGATTTATGTCATTGTGTGCATTTTCAGCCCTCCCCAAAGGTCACCTTGCGTGGCTTCCCTGCACAACGTCTCTGCTGCCTCTCTCCCCTGCGCGCTCCCAGCTCTCCCATCGCTCTTTCAAGTCCGCCTGTGAATCCCAACAGCAGCCCTACTTTCTCGTCGCTCGACGCCGTGTGATAACAACGGCAGCAGGGGAGGGGGGAGGAAAATAACGAAAAGATAATTTGACTGTGTGCGTCTGTCGGGCGGGCGACACCCAGGGTGGGCCGTGCGTGTTCTACTTTCACACGGGGGTGTTATGGATTCTGCTAGTTAGGGGAGATGAAGGCGATAGCGTGGTATGCATACATTGAAGGTGTGACTGAAAACAACGATCACGCTATCTCCCGGGTTTGGGCTCAGCCGAGCGACAAGCTCTCGCTTGGATAGTCAGCCTCCGATCCGGGGCGGGTTGAAAACAGTGTCGGAGCGAAAGTCGCAGGATTACAGTGTGAGTTAATAAGTGAGCAGTGGTGTTAATGCCGTCGAGGACAGCATGGCTTCGCTTTCAGCACGTTCACACGTCGTACGACGCACCCTCAGATCCCTTAACAAAGGGAGAGAGCAGCATACCCTCGCTTAATCTCCTGCCACGAATGCATGTTCTCCCTACTCATCCCCCCGCCCTCGTCCCTCGACCCCTGAGTCATCAGCTCAGGCCCCCCCAGGTTAGGGGCCCACGCCGGCTAACAAGACACAAGGTCGTTGTCCGCATTGTGCTTTGTCCGCAGCTACACAACCCCTTCTTGTTAATAATGTTTCCCTTGCCCTTGTCGCCTTTGCCCCCCCCCCCCCCCCCTCACAGAGTCTCTGGAGCCCACCTATCAGCAGCTGCAGAAGATGAAGCTGGACAAGAGCCCCTTTGTGGTGGTGTCGGTGATCGGCCAGGAGCTGCTGACGGCTGGCCACCACACGGCCTCGGCGGTGGTGCTGGAGGCCGCCCTGAAGATCGGCACCTGCAGCCTGAAGCTGCGCGGCTCGGTGTTCTCCGCCCTCAGCAGCGCCCACTGGTCGCTGGGCAACACGGAGAAGAGCACGGGCTTCATGACGCAGGACCTGGAGGTGGCCAAGACCTTAGGTGAGGAGCCAGGGGTCGAGGGGGAGGTGGGAGGTGGGCCGAGGAGGTTGGTGGAAGGTGGGGCAAAGGGGTTGAAGGGAGGTGGGATCGCAGCACATAATAAAGAGCTAAAAGTCGAAAGGGTAACAATAGGAGATCTTATCGCTTTCGCTTGAAGAACATCGCACACTTTGCTCGGATGTGATTACCAAGAGCCATATCCATAACTGCAGCCAAGGTCCAACACAAACTTCCTTTCGGGATCTGATCGTTACCGCATCGAGCGGCGTCACACGCTAGACGCGTGCGAGCGTGCGTGTATACTAGGTAGCAGTAATGGATTAAATAAAGTTTATAGTTCCCTTAATATGCGAAAGAATAGCATTAGTCCCTGTCGGACAATATGTTCCTGTACAAAGGGACGTGCAAGGATGAGTAATCGGGGAAAAAGACGTAGAACAGGAGTAGATGAAAGGAACACGAGAATGAAATGAACATGAATAATAGCCGCATGAAAGCCAGATGTTGCTGGTGCGTGCCGGCTTGATGTGGAGATGTTTCCATGCAAATGAAAGGAAACGAAGCATGATGGACATGGAGAGGTAACATAAAAGGGGTGGAGAAGAAAGGAAGGCCGCAGAGAAGGGGTGTGTGTGTGTGTGTGTGTGTGTGTGTGTGTGTGTGTGTGTGTGTGTGTGTGTGTGTGTGTGTGTGTGAGTGTGTGAGCGCGTGTGTCTGTGTGTGTTGGAGAAGCTCAGACAGATCTGAGACTCTCCTGTTCCTCAAGGCGAGGCAGAGCAGATCAGAGGCTGCGGTCCTCAGGTGGCCCCCATAGGGGCCCCGCGCCCTCCCCCCCCTGGACCCCTCTATGAGGCCCCCCTGTCAGGGGGAAATAAACAGACCCTCCCGTCTCCTCTGGCCATGGCCTAGCGGTCACTGCCTTCCTGTTCCTGACAGGTGAGGCTCTGTACTGTGGGGCCCCTTGGCTCCCGACGGCCCCCCAACGCCCAGATTTACCTTTTAGGGGCATAATACAATTCAGTGTCAGGGGCAGAGTCACACCACATGCCCAGAGAGTTGTTCACCGCTAGTCAAGGCTTCACAATCCAATCCAAACGGCCAGGCCCGGAGCCGGCTGTGAGCTCACCAAGTCCGGACCTCGGACATTTTTGAAGTGATTAAAATAAAAACACAACTTAAATACAACTGTGTACAAAATCCCAAACCCTGGCTACAGCCCTGCAAACAGCGAGGTTTGCCGTTGAGATTCCCGGTTTCATTTCCCCGCTTTGTCTTTGTGGTTTTAAATGTCTTTGCCGTTTTTCTTTTTTTGCAACGTCGTCACCAGGTGACCAAACGGGGGAATGTCGCGCCCACGGGAACCTGGGCTCGGCATTCTTCTCGAAGGGCAACTACCGCGAGGCGCTGACCAACCACCGCAACCAGCTGGTCCTCGCCATGAAGCTCAAGGACAGAGAGGTAGGGTTAGCCCGCCTGCAACACGCGCACAGGGACGCACGCACACACGCCTGTGCACACATGAGTACGCACATGTTTACATGCAAACACACACACACACATGCACGCACGCACACGCCAGGACATACACACTCACACTTAAATTGGCACACACACACACGTTTATATGCACACAAATGTACACACACACACGCACACACACACACACGCAAATGTGTTTGCATGCACACACAAACATCAATGTACGCGTGCACACACTCCCTCCCCACCAGCACCACCAGCACCCCCACCACCACCACACACATCACACACATCTGGAGCCTCTGGAGGATGCAGAGCTCGGGGCTACTGGATGTATAGAGCTGGAGAGAACCAGCTAGCTATAGCACGATGAACATAGAGAGAGAGAGAGAGAGAGAGAGAGAGAGAGAGAGAGAGACACGGATACAGAGAGAGAGAGAGAGAGAGAGAGAGAGGTTGAAAAGAAGAGTGAAGTAGGTTAGGAGAGGAAATCAAGGTGATGTGGGGGTTTGGGAGGGAGGCGGGGAGTGGGAGGGGGGAGGGGGGAGGGAGGGGGGAGGGGGCAACAGGATGGCCGTCAGCAGCAGCTGGCAGACTGTGTTACGGACGTTATGCGTTTATGCAGATATTATGCAGATATTTACCCGTTCCGTGTTGCAGTTAAGTCGGAGGGGGCTTTGTAACATATGCTGGTTTTGGAATGTGATTTGCACAGATTAAGTTGTTTGGATAAGGGGCTGCGGAGGGGGGAGTCGGGAGTGGGCGGAGCGAGAGGGGGAACAGGGAGGAGGGGGAGGAGGGGAGGGGGGGGGGGAGGAGGGGAGGGGGGAGAGAGTTCCACAGACTAGTCTAATTCTGGTCTGTGTCCTCTGGAGCTGTCACCGCGTGTCCTCTTGCCCACTTCCAGTTCTCCCCGCCCATCGTGTTCGTCTACTGCCCTCCTCTTCCTTCTGCGTGTTTCTGTGACACAGTTCGAGCTCTGGCAGACTTCACCCCATTTATGTCTGTCCCACAAACCTCTTTGGCCATTGACCGTGTGTGTGAGTTTGTGTGTGTGTGTTGTGACTGCTTAGTGTGTGTGTGTGTGTTGTGGCTGCTTAGTGTGTGTGTGTGTGTGTGTGTGTGTGTGTGTGTGTGTGTGTGTGTTTGTGTGTACGCTTGTGTGTGTATATGTCTGGGTGTCGCTATGTTTCTATGTGTGTTTTATAGTTTGTGTGTCTGCACACGTATATATGCATGTACTTATGTGTGTGTGTGTGTTTGTGTGTCGGTGTGTGTGTGTGCGTGGAAGGGGTGTGCATACTTTATACTTAAACAAATGTGTGTGTGTGTGCGTGTTTTTTGTGTACGCTTGTGTGTGTATATGTCTGGGTGTCGCTATGTTTCTATGTGTGTTTTATAGTTTGTGTGTCTGCATACGTATATATGCATGTACTTATGTGTGTGTGTGTTTGTGTGTCGGTGTGTGTGTGTGTGGAAGGGGTATGTATACTTTATACTCAAACAAATGTGTGTGCGTGCGTGTGCCTGCGTGCGTGCGTGCTTCTGCGTGGGCGTCTTGAAGACTGACAGGTGCTTGTTCCACCACAGTTCCTGTCACGCACAGAGAAGAATGGCTGCTGTTCCCCCCCCGGCTCCTTATCCCCTCGGCCAGGCCGGCCCGGCAGCCTGTTTGTGTTCAGATATCGGCAGCACGCATTCGTAAAGTCTGACCGGAGGAACCAGGCCCCACGCACACAGCCTCGACTAATGAGCCAGTGATGAGGAGGCCGCAGACCCCACTGACATCTCTCCCTTCCCCCCTGTGAGGGTCCACGCAGAGCCCGAGCGTCTTTATGAGACCTCAGACACCCATGCCGACGGCCCCCGGCCACGTAATGAGGTTGTAGACGGTGTGAGGGAGAGCGAGCTAGCACAACGTGAGAGCATGGTGAGAGAGAGAGAGTGCAGAGAGTGTGCATAGTTTTAGAGGTCTGGTCTGAGCATCCAGCTCATAGTTGGCTGAATCAGTAATTGGCTAGCCAGATGGCTGGTTTTACTGTTTGTGTCTGTGTGTGTGGGGGGGTGTGTGTGTGTGTTTGTCAGTGTTTGTTTGTGTGTGTGTGTGTGTGTGTGTGTGTGTGTGTGTGTGTGTGTGTGTGTGTGTGTGTGTGTGTGTGTGTGTGTGTGTGTGTGTGTGTGTGTTTGTTTGGGTGTGAGTGTGTGTGAGTGTTTGTCTGTGTCTGTGTGTGTGTGCATGTGTTTGTCTGTGTGTGTGTTTGTTTGCCTGTGTGTATTTGTGTGTGCGTGTGTGTGTGTGTGTGTGTGTTTGTGTGTACGTGCTCGAGTTGGAGTAAGTGCACAATGCCCATATTCAAATGAGGATATATAAGGGATCCCCTTAACATCCTATTGATATTCAAAGCCTCCTAATAGCCTCATGTTGGGCCCTAAATGGCTTAGTGACTAGCCTGTAGCTCGGCCACAGCCACTTTTACAGCCCCATTTAACGTTAGTTACGGACCTATAGCCAGACAACTCGCATACATCCCTGACCTCCCCCATCCAGCACACACACACACACACACACACACACACGCACACGCACACGCACACATCCCAATCCAATTTCTCCAAAACACCAGACACTGATGGCGATGTTGTCTCTTGGTTCACTGGCCCTAAGGACTCAAGGAGATCATCTTCCAGCCCCCCCCCCCCCCCCCCCTATTCGGACACATGCTCTCTCACCCACATATACAAACACACACACAACACACCACACACACACACACACTCGCCCACCCCCAAACACACACACACACACACACACACACACACACACACACACACACACACACACACACACACACACACACACATACAAACAAAAACACAGACACACACACACACTCTCCCTCACATAGCCCCTGCTCCTGACGTGGTTTCCACTAATCAGAGTCATGTGTGTGTGTGTCACACACCACCTGGTCTCTCTCAGCCCTCTGAGCCCGTGGCCTGGCCCCATGTTTTCGTTGCTGTTGCCGACGTAGTATTTGGCCTTCCTCCAGCTGAGGTCACTTCCTACAGGCCGGGGGGTACAGGATGTTGGTGCTCCCGGGTGGATGTGTCCAGGGTGGACACTCTCGCTCGCCCACGCTCACACAGTGCAGGAGAAGAGCAGGAGAAGAGTAGGAGAAGAGCTGAGGAAGAGCAGGGGAAGAGCAGGGGAAGAGCTGGAGAAGAGCTGGAGAAGAGCTGGAGAAGAGCAGGAGAAGAGCAGGGGAAGAGCAGGAGAAGAGCAGGAGAAGAGCAGGAGAATTGCAGGGCTGTGGGTGTACAGAGGCCCGCTCGTTCACACTGTGCATTGCACCAGACGCATGGTGTGTTGTTGTTGTGATCATGTACTTCCTGCTGTCCGCACTGATGTCCTTACCGATGTCATGTTATTACGAGTAGCCTAAACCGCTACATGAGATGTGAGGGAATGATTTTGTTAGGGTTTGTGTATGTGTGTGTGTGTGTGTGTGTGTGTGTGTGTGTGTGTGTGTGTGTGCGTGTGGGAACTCCCCACAGATGAACAGACATGGACTGTGCGTTTGCGTTTCGGTTCCACCGGAACACCAGTAATTCGACGTGAGATGGGGCCATAAGTCATCGCCGTGTCCCACCGTTCCGTACTAGCCCGGACCGTCGCCTTCTGCTCTGGCTACAGACACACCGGCTTCTCTGTGTGTGTGTGATGGAGTATAAGAGAGAGAGAGAGAGAGAGAGAGAGAGAGAGAGAGAGAGAGAGAGAGAGAGACACAAGACAGAGACCTCAGAGGGAGCGCAGCCTGTAAATCAGAAAAAGGAAAAAAAAAAAGCCAGCGGTGCAATTGGATCCTGCTTTTATCAGTAACAGCGCCGGTTCTGCTCCCCCTCACACCCTCTCTATCATTCTTCCTAACCGTGGCTCTTTACAGTAAAATGCCGTGTGGCAGCCAGGTCAACCGCTGAACAACCCAGCCCGGTGCCTGGCGTAGACCAGGGTGGACGGGCAGCGGAGCCCTCAGTTGCCGCTAGTCACATACCATTGGTTTGAGAAGGGAGAGCGGGCTAAAGGTTGGAGAGAAGTAATCACACGGAGGGGGAGGGAGGGAGGGGGAGGGAGGGAGGGGGAGGGTCGGAGCGAGAGGGGGGGGGGGGGAAGGCTTCGAGGAGTGAGCGGGCCGCGATGCGCGACTGGAAACCGTGCGCTGCGGCCCAGAGCGGTGAGGTCATACTCGGGCTAGCGTGGAGCCGGTGATTTTCCTCGGCTCGCGGGCCTTTTTTGGGGAAAAAAGTAATCCCGAGCAGATTTTTTCTGCTGTCAGATGTACCGCGTATGAAACATAAACACACTCTCAGGCCTTATCCAGAGAGCGAGCACCTCCTCACCGACTGCGGGTGCATCTCCCGGTGCTCTTCTCCCCACCTCGTCGCGTACGAGGAAGCCCCCCAGACGTCTCCTGGCTCACAGCCCGTCTCGGAGAACAAATCTGTTAAAGTCGATCGTCGCCCCCCCTCCGACGGGTCCCTCGACTCGTGTCGTTTTTCCTTTCCCCCCCCCCCCCCCCCCCTCCGGGCTCCGTGACGTTCCCTCCTAAATAATAGGTTCAACTAGAGAAGGGGTAACCCCTAATTTGGGGTGTGATTATTTAGGAGAAACTGAGTTCGACTGGCAGCGCCGCGCTCTGTAATTACGTGCCGTGTGATGTTAGAATGAGGCTGCGTCCCCCCGGCCCCTCTCGGTCGAAGTGGAAATCTCGAAGCACGGAGGAGGAGGAGGAACAGAGAACGTTAAAGTTAGAGGAGGAGGAAGGAGCAGAGTAGTGGGAGCCTGAGGAAGGGCTGCTGTTTCCATCGGCTGCGCGGCTGGTGACTTATCTCCTCCCCGACGCGGACGTCCTCCTCACGCCCGGGCCGTGTTTATTTACCCTCGCCCCCCCCTCCCTCCGCCTCATCTGCCCAGAGGAATTTGCGCTCACCTCCCCCCCCTCGCTCTCCCCTCACTCCCCCCTCGCTCTCCCCTCACTCCCCCCTCGCTCTCCCCTAGCTTTCCCCCCCCTCTCTCTCCCCTCTCTCCTGAGGACATGGGCCATTTCAGCACGGCTGTTTGTCTTAAAGCTGGCTGAGGAGCTGCAGTGGGGGCTGGGACTGGGTTATAGGAGGAGGAAGAGGTTACAGGGAGGGAGGCGGAGTTATAGGAGGAGGAAGAGGTTACAGGGAGGGAGGCGGGATTATAGGAGGAGGAAGAGGTTTCAGGGAGGGAGGCGGGATTATAGGAGGAGGAAGAGGTTTCAGGAAGGGAGGCGGGGTTATAGGAGTAGGAAGAGGTTACAGGGAGGGAGGCGGGGTTATAGGAGGAGGAAGAGGTTACAGGGAGGGAGGCGGGGTTATAGGAGGAGGAAGAGGTTACAGGAGGAGGAAGGGTAGGTTACAGGGAAGGGAGGCGGGGTTATAGGAGGAGGAAGAGGTTACAGGAGGAAGAAGGTAGGATTACAGGAAGGGAGGCAGGGGTTATAGGAGGTAGGAAGAGGTTACAAGGAGGAGGAAGGCTAGGTATACAGGAAGGGAGGTGGGGTTATAGGAGGTGGAAGAGGTTACAGGAGGAGGAAGGCTAGGTTACAGGAAGGGAGGTGGGGTTATAGGAGGAGGAAGAGGTTACAGGAGGAGGAAGGGTAGGTTACAGGAAGGGAGGCGGGTTCATAGGAGGAGGAAGGCTAGGTTACAGGATGAGGAAGAGGAGGAGGAAGATGGGGTCATAGGAGGAGGAAGGTGGGGTTACAAGAGGAGGAAGAGGAGGAGGAAGGTGGGGTTACAGGAGGAGGAAGACGGGGTTATAGGAGGAGGAAGGCGGAGTTATAAGAGGAAGGTGGAGTTATAGGAGGAAGGAGGCGGGGTCATAGGGGGAGGAAGGCGGAGTTATAA
>NC_044058.1:25915942-25918442 GCF_902167405.1 Gadus morhua | reverse complement strand
CTTGAGATGCGTTTGCATGTGTGTGCGTGTGTGTGTGTGTGTGTGCGTGTGTGTGTGTGCTCGCACACGTAGCGGTGTGTTTGTGCCTGGTGTGTTTTTTATGTTTATTGAGCCACCGTGCAGGATGATGTGTGTGCTGCGTGATGCAGTCTCCCGAGGCCCATGGCGAGGGGGAAACGAGGGACGGGGAGGGCGGTGGAGTCGGGGCTGGGGGTTGATTTAGCTACAGTGAGCCCCATTCTCCATCCCAGCAGTGGGGAATGGCTCCTATAGGTTACAGGAGCTGGAAGCTGCACCACCCTATACACATGCACACGCCCAGACCCCATATGACTAGACTGCAGGGGTTTCATTTGGCCTGCATCGCGCCCCGTACGACCGCATCAAGCCCCCCCCCTGGCTCATGAATCATGGCAGCGGCGTCGACGCGGGTGGTGGTGGTGGTGGTGGTGGTGGTGCTGCTGCTGTTGGTGGTGGGGGCTTATTGGTGTATGGACGGAGAAGGTCTTGGAGTCAGGCGGTGAGTCCTTCAGCCGACCCCTTCCTCGCCTGCTGCCCTTCGGAGGTGCATATAAAGAGGTGTTTTCTCTGCACACACAAAGGAGTTTTTGCTCCGTGGAGTGGTGCAGCGGTGATCAAAATGAAAACGGAAACGCGGTCATGGCCACACACAGATGGGTGATGAATATGCACCTTCCTCTTTTGTGTGTAGCTGTGGTTATTTTGCATGTGTTTGTGTGTGTGTGTGTGTCTGCGCGTGTGTGTGTGTGTGTGTGTGTGTGTGTGTGTGTGTGTGTGTGTGTGTGTGTGTGTTTACGTGTACAAAGTCTGTTTTGTAAACAATATGTCTTCAGAGGAACCATACATATCTTATCTGTGAGCAGAGCAGATGGGCTATGAAGTACCGCAACAACGCGTTCCGCCCTTTTAACCCGATTCTCAAGCATTCCTGCAGACACACACACACAAACACACACTGTGTTCTCCTCTAATACGCAGAAAACCTTGCAAAGCCAATCGGGTGATTAGTTTTCTGGGGTCAGGGGTTCAGGGACCGCCACGCTTTCATGCTCCAACAACAACAACACTGCTGTCCTCCGGGCACAATTCATGCAAACCTTCCTATTTGTCTCATTGGGACAATTACTGGCCCTGATTTGCCCCTGTCACTGTATGGACAGTGGTATTGATCTGTTCACTGGCTGCTGCCAGAGATCCCCTTGTCTGGGGGGGTTTGGGGGGGGTTTGGGGGGGGGGGGGGGGTGGTGGAGTCAGCCCAGTGACGCCACCGAGGAAGTGCAGATGGGAGACCCAAACAGCGGTCGGAAGTGCTTGAGGAATCACAACAGTGGGACCCGCGTTGTGACAGCAAGACAAATGAATTGTTGATGCACAGAAATGTGAAGGTTATGTGCTTTTTTTTAATATTGCATACCCCTATGTGCGTGTGCGTGTGTGTGTGTGTGTGTGTGTGTGTGTCTGTGTTTGAGTTTGTGTATATTGTTATGGTTCTTTGTGTGTGCACATGGGTGTGTGTGTGTGTGTGTGTGTTTTTGTGTGCGCGAGTGTGTTTTTGTGTATTCGTGTGTGTGCTGTGTGTGTGTTTGTGCCTGTGTTGGTGCATGAATGTGTTAGTGTTTGCGTGTGTGTGCGCATGTGAGAGTGTTTGTGTGTGTGTGAGCGAGAGAGCGAGAGGGAGGGGGGGTGAGAGAGAGAGAGAGAGAGTCAGCCAACATGGTTCCTCACCGCCACAGCTGGGGAGGTGTTTTCGAGCGTGTTCTCTTCACGCTCCTCTGTGTCGTCTGTTTCAGTGCTGTTGGTGATTCCAGTGTTTTTCTCGCTACACGTCGGCCATTGAATGTGATCGCAACAAAGGCACGCTGCTTGGCTAACCCAGCGGTTTGTGAGCCCACCCGCTGCTGATTCACATTAGTTTACCAGCAGTGTAAAACTTGACCGCGATGACCGTCGCTCATGAAAAACAAACAGAGCCAAACGAGGCGTCGGAGAGGTTGTTGTTCGCCACTCGCAGTAGACCAGGGTTCGCGTGCTAAAGCGAGGGATCTACATTTTTGCGGAGGAGTTAAGACTTCCCCCCCCAGCCTCCACCGCTTCACGTCTGCCCTGAAACAGGACACCGTGTGGGGGGAAGTTAAAAAACCTCCAGTCCCCCTCGCTCCCTTTCTTCCTTCTTCTCCTCTGAGGTTTTCGGGGCAGAGTAGTCGAGCGATAGGAGAGCAATCAGTGGCTGTGTCCAGCTGTAGTCCAGAGACCGTCGACAGAGAGATAGTAAAAGTTAGATGGTACCGTGGAGGATAGGTTAACGGGCTGGGGTTTGGTGTGTTTGTGTGTGTGTGTGTGTGTTTGTGTGTGTGTGTGTGTGTGTGTGAGTTTGTGGATGTAGTTTGGGTTGTCAAGTGTGTGTGTGTATTTGTGTGTGTTTGTGTGTGTGTGTGTATGTGTGCCTGTGTGTGTGCGTTTGTGTGCTCGCGTGCATGTG
>NC_044058.1:25908442-25913442 GCF_902167405.1 Gadus morhua | reverse complement strand
CTCTCTCACACACACGCGCTTCCGCATGCGAGGAATGTCGGGCCCCAACAGCATCGGAATATGCATGATCTCTTTGTCTGAGGAGATGACATTTGGGAGTATGTGGGCATACAAAGCAGAATCCATAATTATATAGCTTCATTATTCCAGACATAAATCCGGCGCTGGGGGGCTTGGGGGCGTGAGGGGCATGGGGGGGGGGGGGGGGGTGGGGGTGTGTAGCGGGGTGTGTGTGCGTCCTGCTACCTCTGGGGCTCGTTCTCTGCTCCGGAGCCTGTTTGAGGAGACCAGCACAAGCCCTCCACCACCTCCTCCTCCTCCACCTCCTCCTCCTCC
This sequence comes from Gadus morhua, assembly GCF_902167405.1. Classification (NCBI taxonomy): domain Eukaryota; kingdom Metazoa; phylum Chordata; class Actinopteri; order Gadiformes; family Gadidae; genus Gadus; species Gadus morhua. Next base: position 25,913,106 of record NC_044058.1, on the reverse strand, counting down.
TCCTCCTCCTCCTCCACCTCCTCCTCCTCCTCCTCCTCTCGACACGGTACTGACAGACAGGCTTAATGATGCTGATGCTTGCTGCGCGTCTCAGACTCATTTTCAGACATGATTGAAGTTCGCAGTGGGTAGCTTTTCATCAGCGCCGGGCTGACAGAACGACACGTAGCTCCGCTGTTGTCCTTGTGTGTGTGCGTGTGTTTGTGTGTGCGTGACGGTGTGTGTGTGTGCGCGCGCGTGTGTGTGCGTGCATACCTGCGTCGATGTTTGTGTGTGCTTGTGTGTGTGAGATGCGTGCATTTGTATGTGAGTATGTGTTGGTGATATGCGTATTTGTATGTGAGTGTGTGCGCTTCTGTGTGTGTGCATGCGTGCTTGTGTCTGTGCCCTTGTGTATGTGCATGCGTGCATTTGTTCGGTGTTTGTGTCTGTGCGTGTGTGAGCGTGCGTGTGCGAGCGCCACACCTGCACACGCGTCTATTTCCCGATCCACCGCACAGCCCGTCTACCGAAGAGAGGAAAAAACACGAGACTAAAATCATTTTACAGCCGTTATCCGGAGCCGTGCTCGGCAGCCTTTACGACTCCCTGAGATCATGAGCACTGTATGTATTGTATCTTCCTCCAGCGGGTGCTTGGCGTGTTTATGGCCTGCCATAGCCCCGGCTGTATCCCTGCGCCAGCAGCATCGCACACCGACGAGCCCCGTCTGAACCCTCCTCACTGTTCTTCAAACAGCGGAAGTAAGTGTTTGAGAGGGTCAGCCTGTCGTTAAAAACCTCGATTGCCGGGCTGTGATGAGATGGGCGTAGAGTTATGGCCACAGGCTGGTTTTATAACGTCACGTCGACTCCAGAGCACATCCCGTAGGTGTGGATGGGCTGACGAGGTTGTGAAGGGGGTTCAGTCCGTCGGATGGTACGATTTAGCGTACTGAGGGACGGGGACTGGGTGTGAGTGTGTGTGTGCTGGGACCGTGCTGGTAGCGTTCCACCGTGGATTCCAGCGCTGTTCTGCGTCCAGGCCACGGCACGTTAGGATGGAGCCAGCAGTGGCTGCAGTTGTGGCATGAGTCACACAGCCGTTGTTGGTGTTGGAGCTTGCCTGATACTCCTAATAGCAGCTCTCCCTCCCCCTCTCCCTCCCCCTCTCCCTCCCCCTCTCCCTGTCCCCTTCTCTCCTGCTTCTCTCTTTCTTTCTCTCTCACTCTCTTTCCTTCCCTCCCATTCTCGCACTCTTTCTCTCTCCCCTTCACACATGCTTTTCTCTCTCAAGTTCTATTTTTGCTTTAAGCAATGCTCTTTGTAACCTTCTATTTTACTTCATCACTTTGCCTCTCTCCCCCCTCTCTCTTTCTCTATGTCTCTCTATCTCCCTCCCTCCCCCTCTCTCTCTCTTTCTCTCTCTCTCTCTCTCTCTCTCTCTCTCTCTCTCTCTCTCTCTCTCTCTCTCTCTCTCTCTCTCTTTCTCTCTCTCTCTCTCTCTCTCTCTCTCTCTTTCTCTCTCTCTCTCTCTCTCTCTCTCTCTCTCTCTCTATCCCTCTCTCTCTCTCTCTCGCTCTCCCTCTCTCTCACCCTCTTTCACTCTCTCTCTCTCTCTCTCTCTCTCTCTCTCTCTCTCTCTCTCTCTCTCTCTCTCTCTCTCTCCCTCCCTCCCTCCCTCTCTCTCTCTCTCTCTCTCTCTCTCTCTCTCTCTCTCTCTCTCTCTCTCTCTCTCTCTCTCTCTCTCTCTCTCTCTCTCTCTCTCTCTCTCCCTCTCCCTCTCGCTCTCGCTCTCTCTCTCTCTACATATAGATATATATATATCTATATATATATATCTCCCTCTCTCTCCCTCCATCTCTCTCTCTCTCCTTCTCTCTCTCTCTCTCTCTCTCTCTCTCTCTCTCTCTCTCTCTCTCTCTCTCTCTCTCTCTCTCTCTCTCTCTCTCTATATATATATATATATATATATATATATATATATATATATATATATATATATATATCTCCCTCTCTCTCCCTCCATCTCTCTTTCTCTCTCTCTCACTCTCGCTCTCCGGCTGCTAGGAGTCTATGTGTGCTGCTCCGCCTCACTCTGTGGCAGCACATTAGTAGGCCTGTGGAGACTGAAATCCACTCGGTTAGGAGCCAGAGCGGGCTCTAGATGTCTTCAGTTTTCTCTCTCTCCCTGCCGTCTCTCTACATCCTGTCGGGGGGAAGTTCAATTAGAACAGTGCTTATGTGTGTGCCTTAGCGTCGACGAGACGCTCGGCCCGCCTTCAGCATACGAAGCAGAGACAGACTCCCGCGCCGAGGCGTGCTGGAGTTCTTCCTCCCGAAAGAGGAGCTGTTTCCCGGGGTCTCAGCCCTGTCCTTGGAGCCCGGGCTTGGAGCTCGCGGCACAGCCAAACGTTCCTCCCTCCCTCTCTGGCAAATCCCTCCGCTTACATTGCGTGACCTGAGCACAACAAGCATTCCGGAGAAATCAGGCCTTTAAATTCCTGCACGGTCCCTGCAGAGTGTTTTGGTAAACATATTCTCCCCTTCTCTACTGCTTGGCTCTCTCTCCCCCTCGCTCTGTTTCAGCTTTTTCCACAGCTCTTCGTCTTACTCGCTCTTTTTCTCTCTTTCCTAATCTCTTTTTCTCTCTCTCGCCCTCTCTCTCTCTCTCTCTCTCTCTCTCTGTCTCTCTCTCTCTCTCTCTCTCTCTCTCTCTCTGCCTCGTTCTACTTTTCAATTCCCCCATGCACTCCTCCTCCACCAGAATATTTCTTTGCTCCTGCTTTTGAGCAAGGCAAAGTCAGAAGTTTGTATGTTTGTGTCTGCGTGTGTGTGTCTACATGTGTGAGTGTGTGTGTTTGCGTGTGTGTCATACATTAGTTTGTTTATGCGTTTGTGTATAAGCGCATTATATGTTTGTGTGTGTCGATGTCTGTGTGTATGTTTGTGTGTCATACATTTGTTTGTTTGTGCGTTTGTGTGCGAGTGCATATATTTTTGTGTGAGCGTGGGTGTATTTCTGTACATATTTGTTCGTATGTGTGTACATATTTGTGTGTGTGCGTGTGTACATATTTGTGTGTTGGTGTTGACATACATGTGTTTGGGGGGGGGCTGAAAGGTGTCACAGTGTTGAGGGGGGGGGGGGGGGGGGGGGGGGGGGCTTGGCCTGAATGGGGCGTGAGGCTGAAGGGCAGTAACTGAATCCAATCACACATGGGCTCACTCTCTCTTGTGCTCGGTGCCAGGAGCCAGAGATACAATCAGGGCCCCTGCTAGCAAGTATTTACCTTCCCTGTCAATCAGAGCCCCCCGTGGTGTGTGTGTGTGCGCCCATTGCCGGGGGGGCCGTCAGCCTCTCTGAAAGAGAAACATGGCGTTTCTTAAGAGCGCACATTATTCCCTGATTGTGCCTTCCTGCCCCATCTGCGGCCCTGCCCGCCCCCGGCCCCTTAGCCCTCCACCCTCCCCGCCCTCCACCGTCCACCCTTCACCCTCCACCCTCCACCTGGCTCCCTGTCCTTGATCTCTCATCTGCCAGCCCCCCCCCCCCCCCGGTCTCCCTCTCAGCTGTTTGCTCTGCGGTCCGAGCTGGCTCCACATGAGAGGACCCGCCGGGCCGGGCTGCCCACAGTCATTGGAGACGGAGGGGAGAGTAATTAAGATGATTCCACCGGCCAGCCACACTGCAGACACTTTGCAGCAGCAGCAGCAGCAGCCCCTCTCTGCGTCGCTTCCCAGTCTATTAGGAGACCCGCCCTCGGAACATGTGCTCCGTGTGTCCGGGAACAGGGAAAGCATTTCCTCTGCATTTCCTGGGAAAACGGTGGCTTCTGTCATCCTGTGCTCACTGGGGGAAGCTTTGCTATCCGCCCTCTCTGTCTTAATACTCTTTCACAGTAGGTGGCTGTGATTCAGGTTTTGTGTGTGTGTTTGTGTGTGTGTGTGTGTGTGTGTGTCTGTGTGTGTGCTTGTGTGCGTGCATGTGCGTTTGTGCGTCTTTGGGTTGGTGCCAGTGTGTGTGTGCGCTGGCCTGTCTCGTGCTGTATCAGAACGTGTATGTGAATGCCCAGTGTGTGTGTGTGTCTTAACGTGTGTGTGTGTGTGTGTGTGTGTGTGTGTGTGTGTGCGCGTGTGATCCTCTCTGTGCAGTTGTCTGTCTCTGTGGGCTAATAATACAGCCCAGCGCTCAGATCCTCTCTGAGTCTTTATCTGTTGGACCAGTGCTGTCTGGACGTGCAGTGGTGCTGAAACCCCGGGGTTAGCCGGCTTCACAGGGCCCGGGGATGAGCCCGCCGAGCCCCCCGGTGGTGAACGGGCGTCATGCGGGGGGGGGGGGGGGCTTGGCACGGCGGGACGGAGCCCGTCTCTCCGTGTCCCACATTGGGCCGGTGTTCTGTAGTACTCGGTCGCACTAGATCCCCCGGCCAGGCTTGTAATTACTTTTGGGGGAATACAAGCACACAGGGTAAAGGGATTTAAATGGACTGTGTGTGGATGTGTGTGTGTGCATGTGTGTGTGTGTGTGTGTGTGTGTGTGTGTGTATGTAGGTGTGTGTGAGTGTGTTTGCGTGTTCATGTTTGCACGTGTGCGCGCGTGTTTGTGTGTGTGTTCATGTGTGTGTATCTAGGTGTGTGTGCGTGTGTGTGTGTGTTTGACACGAAGACCTGCTGTGTGCCTTC